>NW_027362989.1:3000000-3176657 GCF_046119375.1 Phyllobates terribilis
CACACACTTGCACCCAGTCACTCGAGCACACTCGCACACACTCGCACACACACACTCGCACACACTCACACGCACACACTTGCGCACACTCGCACGCACACATTGGCACACACTCGCACTCACTTGCACACACTCGTACGCACAAACTGGCACACATTCGCACACACTCACACACACAAACTCGCACACACTCACACACACTCGCGCACACTCGCATACACTCGCACACACTCACACACACACACTCGCACACTCTCGCACACATTCGCACACACTCGCACAAACTCACACACTCGCACACACTCATACACAAGCACACACAGACTCGCATACACACACTCGCACACACCCGCACTCACTCGCATGCACTCGCACGCACACTCGCACACACTTGCACAAACTCACAAACACTCGCACACACTCATACACAATTGCACACACACTCGCACACACACACTCGCACACACTCGCACACACTTGCACACACTCGCACACACACACTCGCACACACTGGCACACACTCGCACACACTGGCACACACTCGCACATACACTCATACACACTCACACACACTCACACGCACACACATTCGCACACACACTTGCGCGCACACACTCGCGCGCACACACTCGAACACACACACTCGCACGCACACATTCGCACAAACACTCGCACACAAACTCGCACACACTCGCACACACTCACTCACACACACTCGCACACAAACTCGCACACACACACTCACACACACTCACTCATACACACTCACACACACTTACTCGCACACACTCACACACACTCGCACACACTCTCACCCATTCATTTGAGCACACTCGCACACACTCGCATGCACACACTTACATGCACACACTCGTGCACACTCGCGCAAACACACTCGCACACATTCGCACACACTCACACTCACACACTCGCACACACTCGCACACAGTCGCACACACTCGCACACACTCGCACGCACACACTCGCACACACTCGCACGCACACACTCGCACACACACTCGCACACACTCACTCGCACACACTTTTGCACACTCGCACACACACACTCGCATGCACACACTCGCACACACACTCACACACACACTCGCACACACTCGCACAAACTCCAACACACACTCGTACACACTCACAAACACTCGCACACACACTCGCACACACTCGCACATACACACATACACATTCGCACACACTCGCACACACACTCGCACACACAGTCCTACACACTCACAAACACACTTGCACACACTCACACACACACTCACTCACACGCACACACTCGCACTCACACTCACACACACTCACACACTTACACACACTCGAACACACCCGCACACACTCACAAACACTCGCACATACAGTGCTACAAGCTCACACACACTCCCACACAATCACACACTCGCACACATACTTACACACACTCACACACACTCGTACGCACTCGCACACACACTCGCACACACTTGCACACACTCAAACACACTCACACACACACTCGCACACACACTCGCACACACTCGCACATACACTCGCACACACGCGCACACACTCGCACACACAGTCATACACACTCACACACACACTCGCACACACTCACACACAAACTCACTTACTCACACTCACACACTCGCGCACTCTCGCACACACTCACACACTCGTGCACACTAGCACACACTCGCAAGCACACACTCGCACAGACTCACACACAATCACTCACACGCACACACTCGTGCACACTCACACACACTCACAAACTCACACACGCTCGCACACATTTGCACACACTCGCACTCACTCGCACGCACTCGCACACACACACACCCGTGCACACTCACACACACTCACACACTCGCACACACTCGCACACATTCGCACACACTCACTCGCACACAAACTCACACACACGCACACACTCACACACACTCACTCATACACACTCGCACAAACTCGCACCCACTCACTCGTGCACACTCGCGCACACTCGGGCACGTTTGCACACACTCGCACACACTCGCACACACACTCGCACACACTCACACACACTTGCACACACTCGCACACACTCGCACGCAAACACTTGCACGCACACACTCGCACACACACTCGCACATACACTCATACACACTCGCACACACTCGCACACACACTCGCACACACACTCGCAAACACACACTCGCACACGCTCGCACACACTCGCACACACTCACTCATACGCACTCGCACACACACTCGCACACAATTGCACACACTCGAACAAACTCGTACACACACACTCGCACACACACTCGCACACACTCGCACACACAATCCTACACACTCACACACACACTCGGAAACACTCGCACGCACGCACTCACACGCACACTTACTCACGCACACTCGCACACACTCACACACTCACGCACACTAGCACACACTCGCACGCCCACACTCGCACACTCTCGCACACATTTGCACGCACTCGCACACAAACGCACACACTCGCACACACACTCGCACACACACTCACACACACTCACTCACACTTGCACACACTCGCATGCACGCACTTGCACACACACTTACACACACTCGCACACACTCACACACATTCACACACACTCACTCGCACACAATCTCGCACCCACGCACATACTCACACACACTCACTCATACACACTCGCACCCACTCACTCGAGCACACTCGCACACACTCGCACGCACATACTCGCACGCACACACTCGCACGCACGCACTCGCACACACACTTACACACACTCACACACACTCACACACATTCACACACACTCACTCGCACACAAACTCGCACCCACGCACACACTCACACACACTCGCACCCACTCGCACCCACTCATTCGAGCACACTCGCACACACTCGCACGCACACACTCGCACGCACACACTCGCACACACACTAACACACTCGCACACACTCGCACGCACACACTAGCACACACTCGCACGCACACACTCGCACACACTCGCACACATTCGCACACACTCACTCGCACACACTCGAACACAAACTCGCACACACTCGCACACAAACTCGCACACACGCAGACACTCACACACACTCACTCACACATACTCGCACACACTTGCACCCAGTCACTCGAGCACACTCGCACACACTCGCACACACACACTCGCACACACTCACACGCACACACTTGCGCACACTCGCACGCACACATTGGCAAACACTCGCACTCACTTGCACACACTCGTACGCACATCTGGCACACATTCGCACACACTCACACACACACACTCGCACACACTCACACACACTCGCGCACACTCGCATACACTCGCACGCACTCACACGCACACACTCGCACACACCATACACAATCGCACACACACACTCACACACATTCGCACACACTCACACACACACACTCACACACTCTCGCACACATTTGCACGAACTCGCACGCATTCGCACGCACTCGCACACACACGCACACACTCGCACAAACTCACACACTCGCACACACTCATACACAAGCACACACAGACTCGCATACACACACTCGCACACACCCGCACTCACTCGCATGCACTCGCACGCACACTCGCACACACTTGCACAAACTCACAAACACTCGCACACACTCATACACAATTACACACACACTCGCACACACACATTCGCACACACTCGCACACACTTGCACACACTCGCACACACACACTCGCACACACTGGCACACACTCGCACATACACTCTTACACACTCACACACACTCACACGCACACACATTCGCACACACACTTGCGCGCACACACTCGCGCGCACACACTCGAACACACACACTCGAACGCACACATTCGCACAAACACTCGCACACAAACTCGCACACACTCGCACACACTCACTCACACACACTCACACACACACACTCACACACACTCACTCATACACACTCACACACACTTACTCGCACACACTCACACACACTCGCACACACTCTCACCCATTCACTTGAGCACACTCGCACACACTCGCATGCACACACTTACATGCACACACTCGTGCACACTCGCGCAAACACACTCGCACACATTCGCACACACTCACACTCACACACTCGCACACACTCGCACACAGTCGCACACACTCGCACACACTCGCACGCACACACTCGCACACACTCGCACGCACACACTCGCACACACACACTCGCACACACTCGCACACAGTCGCACACACTCGCACTCACTCGCACACACTTGCACACACTCGCACACACACACTCGCACACACTCGCATGCACACACTCGCACACACACTCACACACACACTCGCACACACTCGCACAAACTCCAACACACACTCGTACACACTCACAAACACTCGCACACACACTCGCACACACTCGCACACACTCGCACATACACATTCGCACACACTCGCACACACACTCGCACACACAGTCCTACACACTCACACACACACTTGCACACACTCACACACACACTCACTCACACGCACACACTCGCACTCACACTCACACACACTCACACACTTACACACACTTGAACACACCCACACACACTCACAAACACTCGCACATACAGTGCTACAAGCTCACACACACTCCCACACAATCACACACTCGCACACATACTTACACACACTCACACACACTCGTACGCACTCGCACACACACTCGCACACACTTGCACACACTCAAACACACTCACACACACACTCGCACACACACTCGCACACACTCGCACATACACTCGCACACACGCGCACACACTCGCACACACAGTCATACACACTCACACACACACTCGCACACACTCACACACACACTCACTTACACGCACACACTCGCGCACTCTCGCACACACTCACACACTCGTGCACACTAGCACACACTCGCAAGCACACACTCGCACAGACTCACACACAATCACTCACACGCACACACTCGTGCACACTCACACACACTCACACACTCACACACGCTCGCACACATTTGCACACACTCGCACTCACTCGCACGCACTCGCACACACACACCCATGCACACTCACACACACTCACACACTCGCACACACTCGCACACATTCGCACACATTCACTCGCACACAAACTCGCACACACGCACACACTCACACACACTCACTCATACACACTCGCACAAACTCGCACCCACTCACTCGTGCACACTCGCGCACACTCGGGCACGTTTGCACACACTCGCACACACTCGCACACACACTCGCACACACTCACACACACTTGCACACACTCGCACACACACTCGCACATACACTCATACACACTCGCACACACACACTCACACACACTCGCGCACACTCGCATACACTCGCACGCACTCACACGCACACACTCGCACACACCATACACAATCGCACACACACACTCGCACACATTCGCACACACTCACACACACACACTCGCACACTCTCGCACACATTTGCACGAACTCGCACGCATTCGCACGCACTCGCACACACACGCACACACTCGCACAAACTCACACACTCGCACACACTCAAACACAATCACACACAGACTCGCATACACACACTCGCACACACCCGCACTCACTCGCATGCACTCGCACGCACACTCGCACACACTTGCACAAACTCACAAACACTCGCACACACTCATACACAATTTCACACACACTGGCACACACAGACTCGCACACACTCGCACACACTCGCACACATTCCCACACACTCACTCGCACACACTCGCACACAAACTCGCACACACTCGCACACAAACTTGCACACACGCAGACACTCACACACACTCACTCACACATACTCGCACACACTTGCACCCAGTCACTCGAGCACACTCGCACACAATTGCACACACACACTCGCACACACTCACACGCACACACTCGCGCACACTCGCACGCACACATTCGCACACACTCGCACTCACTTGCACACACTCGTACGCACAAACTGGCACACATTCGCACACACTCACACACACACTCACACACACAAACTCGCACACTCTCGCACACATTTGCTCGCACTCGCACGCACTCGCACACACACGCACAAACTCACACACTCGCACACACTCATACACAATCACACACAGACTCGCATACACACACTCGCACACACCCACACTCACTCGCATGCACTCGCACGCACACTCGCACACACTTGCACAAACTCACAAACACTCGCACACACTCATACACAATTGCACACACACTCGCACACACACACTCGCACACACTCGCACACACTTGCACAGACTCGCACACACACACTCGCACACACTGGCACACACTCGCACATACACTCATACACACTCGCACACACTCACACGCACACACATTCGCACACACACTCGCGCGCACACACTCGAACACACACTCGCACGCACACACTCGCACAAACACTCACACACACTCGCACACAAACTCGCACACACACACTCACACACACTCATTCATACACACTCACACACACTTACTCGCACACACTCACACACAATCGCAAACACTCTCACCCATTCACTCGAGCACACTCGCACACACTCGCATGCACACACTTACATGCACAAACTCGTGCACACTCGCGCACACACACTCGCACACATTCGCACACACTCACACTCACACACTCGCACACACTCGCACACTTTCGCACACACTCGCACGCACACACTTGCACACACTTGCACACACTTTCACACACTCACACACACACTCCTAAACACTCGCACAGAAAGTCCTAGACACTCACACACACAATCGCACACACTCGCACACACTCATGCACACTCGCACACACACTCGCACACACTCGCACACACTTATGCACACTCGCACACACTCACACCCACTTGCACACACTCTCACACACACTCATACACACTCGCTCACACTCACACACACACACTCGCACACACACTCACACACACTCGCACACGCTCGCACACACTTACATGCACACACTCACACACACTCGCACCCACTCACTCGTGCACACTCGCGCACACTCGGGCACATTTGCACACACTCGCACACACTCGCACACACACTCGCACACACACTCGCACACACTCACTCACACTCACACACACTCGCACGCACACACTCGCACGCACACACTCGCACACACACTCGCACAGAAACACTCGCACACACTCGCACACATTCGCACACACTCACTCGCACACTAACTCGCACACACGCACACACACTCACTTATGCACACTCGCACTCACTCACTCGTGCACACTCGCGCACACTCGGGCACATTTGCACACACTCGCACACACTCGCACACACTGGCACACACTCGCACATACACTCATACACACTCGCACACACTCACACGCACACACATTCGCACACACACTCGTGCGCACACACTCGAACACACACTCGCACGCACACACTCGCACAAACACTCGCACACAAACTCGCACACACTCGCACACACTCACTCACACACACTCGCACACAAACACGCACACACACACTCACACACACTCACTCATACACACTCACACACACTTACTCGCACACACTCACACACAATCGCAAACACTCTCACCCATTCACTCGCGCACACTCGCACACACTCACATGCACACACTTACATGCACAAACTCGTGCACACTCGCGCACACACAATCGCACACATTCGCACACACTCACACTCACACACTCGCATACACTCGCACACTTTCGCACACACTCGCACACACTCGCACGCACACACTTGCACACACTCGCACACACTTTCACACACTCACACACACATTCCTAAACACTCGCACAGAAAGTCCTACACACTCACACACACAATCGCACACACTCGCACACACTCATGCACACTCGCACACACACTCGCACACACTCGCACACACTTATGCACACTCGCACACACTCACACACACTTGCACACACTCGCACACACACTCATACACACTCGCTCACACACACACACACACACTCGCACACACACTCACACACACTCGCACACGCTCGCACACACTTACATGCACACACTCACACACACTCGCACCCACTCACTCGTGCACACTCGCGCACACTCGTGCACATTTGCACACACTCGCACACACTCGCACACACACTCGCACACACACTCGCACACACTCACTCACACTCACACACACTCGCACGCACACACTCGCACACACACTCGCACAGAAACACTCGCACACACTCGCAAACATTCGCACACACTCACTCGCACACTAACTCGCACACACGCACACACACTCACTTATACACACTCGCACTCACTCACTCGTGCACACTCGCGCACACTCGGGCACATTTGCACACACTCGCACACACTCGCACACTCTCGCACACACACTCGCACACACACTCGCACACACACTCGCACACACTCACTCACACTTGCACACACTCGCACGCACACACTCGCATGCAAACACTCGCATGCACGCACTTGCACACACACTTACACACACTCGCACACACTCACACACATTCACACACACTCACTCGCACACAATCTCGCACCCACGCACACACTCACACACACTCACTCATACACACTCGCACCCACTCACTCGAGCACACTCGCACACACTCGCACACACACACTCGCACGCACACACTCACACGCACGCACTCGCACACACACTTACACACACTCGCACACACTCACACACCATCACACACACTCACTCGCACACAAACTCGCACCCACGCACACACTCACACACACTCGCACCCACTCGCACCCACTCACTCGAGCACACTCGCACACACTCGCACGCACACACTCGCATGCACACACTCGCACACACACTAACACACTCGCACACACTCGCACGCACACACTAGCACACACTCGCACGCACACACTCGCACACAATCGCACACATTCGCACACACTCACTCGCACACACTCGCACACAAACTCGCACACACTCGCACACAAACTCGCACACACGCAGACACTCACACACACTCACTCACACATACTCGCACACACTTGCACCCAGTCACTCGAGCACACTCGCACACACTCGCACACACACACTCGCACACACTCACACGCACACACTTGCGCACACTCGCACGCACACATTGGCACACACTCGCACTCACTTGCACACACTCGTACGCACAAACTGGCACACATTCGCACACACTCACACACACACACTCGCACACACTCACACACACTCGCGCACACTCGCATACACTCGCACGCACTCACACGCACACACTCGCACACACCATACACAATCGCACACACACACTCGCACACATTCGCACACACTCACACACACACACTCACACACTCTCGCACACATTCGCACACACTCGCACAAACTCACACACTCGCACACACTCATACACAAGCACACACAGACTCGCATACACACACTCGCACACACCATACACAATCGCACACACACACTCGCACACATTCGCACACACTCACACACACACACTCGCACACTCTCGCACACATTTGCACGAACTCGCACGCATTCGCACGCACTCGAACACACACGCACACACTCGCACAAACTCACACACTCGCACACACTCATACACAAGCACACACAGACTCGCATACACACACTCGCACACACCCGCACTCACTCGCATGCACTCGCATGCACACTAGCACACACTTGCACAAACTCACAAACACTCGCACACACTCATACACAATTGCACACACACTCGCACACACACACTCGCACACACTCGCACACACACACTCGCACACACTGGCACACACTCGCACATACACTCAAACACACTCACACACACTCACACGCACACACATTCGCACACACACTTGCGCGCACACACTCGCGCGCACACACTCGAACACACACACTCGCACGCATACATTCGCACAAACACTCGCACACAAACTCGCACACACTCGCACACACTCACTCACACACACTCGCACACAAACTCGCACACACACACTCACACACACTCACTCATACACACTCACACACACTTACTCGCACACACTTTCACACACTCACACACACATTCCTAAACACTCGCACAGAAAGTCCTAAACACTCACACACACAATCGCACACACTCGCACACACTCATGCACACTCGCACACACACTCGCACACACTCGCACACACTTATGCACACTCGCACACACTCACACACACATGCACACACTCGCACACACACTAACACACTCGCACACACTCGCACGCACACACTAGCACACACTCGCACGCACACACTCGCACACACTCGCACACACTCACTCGCACACACTCGCACACAAACTCGCACACACTCGCACACAAACTCGCACACACGCAGACACTCACACACTCACTCACACATACTCGCACACACTTGCACCCAGTCACTCGAGCACACTCGCACACACTCGCACACACACACTCGCACACACTCACACGCACACACTTGCGCACACTCGCACGCACACATTGGCACACACTCGCACTCACTTGCACACACTCGTACGCACAAACTGGCACACATTCGCACACACTCACACACACACACTCGCACACACTCACACACACTCGCGCACACTCGCATACACTCGCACGCACTCACACGCACACACTCGCACACACCATACACAATCACTCGCACACATTCGCACACACTCACACACACACACTCACACACTCTCGCACACATTCGCACACACTCGCACAAACTCACACACTCGCACACACTCATACACAAGCACACACAGACTCGCATACACACACTCGCACACACCATACACAATCGCACACACACACTCGCACACATTCGCACACACTCACACACACACACTCGCACACTCTCGCACACATTTGCACGAACTCGCACGCATTCGCACGCACTCGCACACACACGCACGCACTCGCACAAACTCACACACTCGCACACACTCATACACAAGCACACACAGACTCGCATACACACACTCGCACACACCCGCACTCACTCGCATGCACTCGCACGCACACTCGCACACACTTGCACAAACTCACAAACACTCGCACACACTCATACACAATTGCACACACACTCGCACACACACACTCGCACACACTCGCACACACTTGCACACACTCGCACACACACACTCGCACACACTGGCACACACTCGCACATACACTCATACACACTCACACACACTCACACGCACACACATTCGCACACACACTTGCGCGCACACACTCGCGCGCACACACTCGAACACACACACTCGCACGCACACATTCGCACAAACACTCGCACACAAACTCGCACACACTCGCACACACTCACTCACACACACTCGCACACAAACTCGCACACACACACTCACACACACTCACTCATACACACTCACACACACTTACTCGCACACACTCACACACACTCGCACACACTCTCACCCATTCACTTGAGCACACTCGCACACACTCGCATGCACACACTTACATGCACACACTCGTGCAAACTCGCGCAAACACACTCGCACACATTCGCACACACTCACACTCACCCTCGCACACACTCGCACACAGTCGCACACACTCGCACACACTCGCACGCACACACTCGCACACACTCGCACGCACACACTCGCACACACACTCGCACACACTCACTCGCACACACTTGCACACACTCGCACACACACACTCGCACACACTCGCATGCACACACTCGCACACACACTCACACACACACTCGCACACACTCGCACAAACTCCAACACACACTCGTACACACTCACAAACACTCGCACACACACTCGCACACACTCGCACACACTCGCACACACTCGCACATACACACATACACATTCGCACACACTCGCACACACACTCGCACACACAGTCCTACACACACACACTCGCAAACACTTGCACACACTCACACACACACTCACTCACACGCACACACTCGCACTCACACTCACACACACTCACACACTTACACACACTCGAACACACCCGCACACACTCACAAACACTCGCACATACAGTGCTACAAGCTCACACACACTCCCACACAATCACACACTCGCACACATACTTACACACACTCACACACACTCGTACGCACTCGCACACACTCGCACACACTTGCACACACTCAAACACACTCACACACACACTCGCACACACACTCGCACACACTCGCACATACACTCGCACACACGCGCACACACTCACACACACAGTCATACACACTCACACACACACTCGCACACACTCACACACACACTCACTTACTCACACGCACACACTCGCGCACTCTCGCACACACTCACACACTCATGCACACTAGCACACACTCGCAAGCACACACTCCCACAGACTCACACACAATCACTCACACGCACACACTCGTGCACACTCACACACACTCACACACTCACACACGCTCGCACACATTTGCACACACTCGCACTCACTCGCACGCACTCGCACACACACACCCGTGCACACTCACACACACTCACACACTCGCACACACTCGCACACATTCACACACACTCACTCGCACACAAACTCGCACACACGCACACACTCACACACACTCACTCATACACACTCGCACAAACTTGCACCCACTCACTCGTGCACACTCGCGCACACTCGGGCACGTTTGCACACACTCGCACACACTCGCACACACACTCGCACACACTCACACACACTTGCACACACTCGCACACACTCGCACGCAAACACTTGCACGCACACACTCGCACACACACTCGCACATACACTCATACACACTCGCACACACTCGCACACACACTCGCAAACACACACTCACACACACTCGCGCACACTCGCATACACTCGCACGCACTCACACGCACACACTCGCACACACACACCCGTGCACACTCACACACACTCACACACTCGCACACACTCGCACACATTCGCACACACTCACTCGCACACAAACTCGCACACACGCACACACTCACACACACTCACTCATACACACTCGCACAAACTTGCACCCACTCACTCGTGCACACTCGCGCACACTCGGGCACGTTTGCACACACTCGCACACACTCGCACACACACTCGCACACACTCACACACACTTGCACACACTCGCACACACTCGCACGCAAACACTTGCACGCACACACTCGCACACACACTCGCACATACACTCATACACACTCGCACACACTCGCACACACACTCGCAAACACACACTCACACACACTCGCGCACACTCGCATACACTCGCACGCACTCACACGCACACACTCGCACACACCATACACAATCGCACACACACACTCGCACACATTCGCACACACTCACACACACACACTCGCACACTCTCGCACACATTTGCACGAACTCGCACGCATTCGCACGCACTCTCACACACACGCACACACTCGCACAAACTCACACACTCGCACACACTCATACACAAGCACACACAGACTCGCATACACACACTCGCACACACCCGCACTCACTCGCATGCACTCGCACGCACACTCACACACACTTGCACAAACTCACAAACACTCGCACACACTCATACACAATTGCACACACATTCGCACACACACACTCGCACACACTCGCACACACTTGCACACACTCGCACACACACACTCGCACACACTGCACACAGTCGCACATACACTCTTACACACTCACACACACTCACACGCACACACATTCGCACACACACTTGGGCGCACACACTCGCGCACACACACACTCGCACGCACACATTCGCACAAACACTCGCATACAAACTCGCACACACTCGCACACACTCACTCACACACACTCGCACACAAACTCGCACACACACACTCACACACACTCACTCATACACACTCACACACACTTACTCGCACACACTCACACACACTCGCACACACTCGCACATACACTCATACACACTCGCACACACTCGCACACAAACTCGCACACACGCAGACACTCACACACACTCACTCACACATACTCGCACACACTTGCACCCAGTCACTCGAGCACACTCGCACACACTCGCACACACACACTCGCACACACTCACACGCACACACTCGCGCACACTCGCACGCACACATTCGCACACACTCGCACTCACTTGCACACACTCGTACGCACAAACTGGCACACATTCGCACACACTCACACACACACTCACACACACAAACTCGCACACTCTCGCACACATTTGCACGCACTCGCACGCACAAGCACACACACGCACACACTCGCACAAACTCACACACTCGCACACACTCATACACAATCACACACAGACTCGCATACACACACTCGCACACACCCGCACTCACTGGCATGCACTCGCACACACACTCGCACACACACACTCGCACACACTCGCACACACTTGCACAGACTCACACTCACACACACTCGCACACACTGGCACACACTCGCACATACACTCATACACACTCGCACCCACTCACACACATTCGCACACACACTCGCGCGCACACACATTCACACACACTCACTCGCACACAATCTCGCACCCACACACACCATCACACACACTCGCACATACACTCATACACACTCGCACACACTCGCACACACACTCGCAAACACACACTCACACACACTCGCGCACACTCGCATACACTCGCACGCACTCACACGCACACACTCGCACACACCATACACAATCGCACACACACACTCGCACACATTCGCACACACTCACACACACACACTCGCACACTCTCGCACACATTTGCACGAACTCGCACGCATTCGCACGCACTCTCACACACACGCACACACTCGCACAAACTCACACACTCGCACACACTCATACACAAGCACACACAGACTCGCATACACACACTCGCACACACCCGCACTCACTCGCATGCACTCGCACGCACACTCACACACACTTGCACAAACTCACAAACACTCGCACACACTCATACACAATTGCACACACACTCGCACACACACACTCGCACACACTCGCACACACTTGCACACACTCGCACACACACACTCGCACACACTGCACACAGTCGCACATACACTCTTACACACTCACACACACTCACACGCACACACATTCGCACACACACTTGCGCGCACACACTCGCGCACACACACACTCGCACGCACACATTCGCACAAACACTCGCATACAAACTCGCACACACTCGCACACACTCACTCACACACACTCGCACACAAACTCGCACACACACACTCACACACACTCACTCATACACACTCACACACACTTACTCGCACACACTCACACACACTCGCACACACACTCGCACATACACTCATACACACTCGCACACACTCGAACACAAACTCGCACACACGCAGACACTCACACACACTCACTCACACATACTCGCACACACTTGCACCCAGTCACTCGAGCACACTCGCACACACTCGCACACACACACTCGCACACACTCACACGCACACACTCGCGCACACTCGCACGCACACATTCGCACACACTCGCACTCACTTGCACACACTCGTACGCACAAACTGGCACACATTCGCACACACTCACACACACACTCACACACACAAACTCGCACACTCTCGCACACATTTGCACGCACTCGCACGCACAAGCACACACACGCACACACTCGCACAAACTCACACACTCGCACACACTCATACACAATCACACACAGACTCGCATACACACACTCGCACACACCCGCACTCACTGGCATGCACTCGCACACACACTCGCACACACACACTCGCACACACTCGCACACACTTGCACAGACTCACACTCACACACACTCGCACACACTGGCACACACTCGCACATACACTCATACACACTCGCACACACTCACACACATTCGCACACACACTCGCGCGCACACACATTCACACACACTCACTCGCACACAATCTCGCACCCACGCACACACTCACACACACTCACTCATACACACTCGCACCCACTCACTCGAGCACACTCGCACACACTCGCACGCACACACTCACACTCACACACTCGCACACACTCGCACACAGTCGCACACACTCGCACACACTCGCACGCACACACTTGCACACACTCGCACACACTTTCACACACTCACACACACACTCCTAAACACTCACACAGAAAGTCCTACACACTCACACACACAATCGCACACACTCGCACACACTCATGCACACTCGCACACACACTCGCACACACTCGCACACACTTATGCACAATCGCACACACTCGTACACACACTCGCACACACTCACACACACTCACACACACACTCGCACACACTCACACACACTTGCACACACTCGCACATACACTCATACACACTCGCTCACACTCACACACACACACTCGCACACACACTCACACACACTCGCACATGCTCGCACACACTTACATGCACACACTCACACACACTCGCACCCACTCAATCGTGCACACTCGCGCACACTCGGGTACATTTGCACACACTCTCACACACCCGCACACACACTCGCACACACACTCGCACACACTCACTCACACTCACACACACTCGCACGCACACACTCGCACGCACACACTCTCACACACACTCGCACAGAAACACTCGCACACACTCGCACACATTCGCACACACTCACTCGCACACTAACTCGCACACACGCACACACACTCACTTATACACACTCGCACTCACTCACTCGTGCACACTCGCGCACACTCGGGCACATATGCACACACTCGCACACACTCGCACACTCTCGCACACACACTCGCACACACACTCGCACACACTCGCACACACTCACTCACACTTGCACACACTCGCACGCACACACTCGCATGCAAACACTCGCATGCACGCACTTGCACACACACTTACACACACTCGCACACACTCACACACATTCACACACACTCACTCGCACACAATCTCGCACCCACGCACACACTCACACACACTCACTCATACACACTCGCACCCACTCACTCGAGCACACTCGCACACACTCGCACGCACACACTCGCACGCACGCACTCGCACACACACTTACACACACTCGCACACACTCACACACATTCACACACACTCACTCGCACACAAACTCGCACCCACGCACACACTCACACACACTCGCACCCACTCACTCGAGCACACTCGCACACACTCGCACGCACACACTCGCACGCACACACTCGCACACACACTAACACACTCGCACACACTCGCACGCACACATTAGCACACACTCGCACGCACACACTCGCACACACTCGCACACATTTGCACACACTCACTCGCACACACTCGCACACAAACTCGCACACACTCGCACACAAACTCGCACACACGCAGACACTCACACACACTCACTCACACATACTCGCACACACTTGCACCCAGTCACTCGAGCATACTCGCACACACTCACACACACACACTCGCACACACTCACACGCACACACTTGCGCACACTCGCACGCACACTCGCATACACTCGCACGCACACACTCGCACACACTTGCACAGACTCACACTCACACACACTCGCACACACTGGCACACACTCGCACATACACTCATACACACTCGCACACACTCACACACATTCGCACACACACTCGCGCGCACACATATTCACACACACTCACTCGCACACAATCTCGCACCCACGCACACACTCACACACACTCACTCATACACACTCGCACCCACTCACTCGAGCACACTCGCACACACTCGCACGCACACACTCACACTCACACACTCGCACACACTCGCACACAGTCGCACACACTCGCACACACTCGCACGCACACACTTGCACACACTCGCACACACTTTCACACACTCACACACACACTCCTAAACACTCACACAGAAAGTCCTACACACTCACACACACAATCGCACACACTCGCACACACTCATGCACACTCGCACACACACTCGCACACACTCGCACACACTTATGCACAATCGCACACACTCGTACACACACTCGCACACACTCACACACACTCACACACACACTCGCACACACTCACACACACTTGCACACACTCGCACATACACTCATACACACTCGCTCACACTCACACACACACACTCGCACACACACTCACACACACTCGCACATGCTCGCACACACTTACATGCACACACTCACACACACTCGCACCCACTCAATCGTGCACACTCGCGCACACTCGGGTACATTTGCACACACTCTCACACACCCGCACACACACTCGCACACACACTCGCACACACTCACTCACACTCACACACACTCGCACGCACACACTCGCACGCACACACTCTCACACACACTCGCACAGAAACACTCGCACACACTCGCACACATTCGCACACACTCACTCGCACACTAACTCGCACACACGCACACACACTCACTTATACACACTCGCACTCACTCACTCGTGCACACTCGCGCACACTCGGGCACATATGCACACACTCGCACACACTCGCACACTCTCGCACACACACTCGCACACACACTCGCACACACTCGCACACACTCACTCACACTTGCACACACTCGCACGCACACACTCGCATGCAAACACTCGCATGCACGCACTTGCACACACACTTACACACACTCGCACACACTCACACACATTCACACACACTCACTCGCACACAATCTCGCACCCACGCACACACTCACACACACTCACTCATACACACTCGCACCCACTCACTCGAGCACACTCGCACACACTCGCACGCACACACTCGCACGCACGCACTCGCACACACACTTACACACACTCGCACACACTCACACACATTCACACACACTCACTCGCACACAAACTCGCACCCACGCACACACTCACACACACTCGCACCCACTCACTCGAGCACACTCGCACACACTCGCACGCACACACTCGCACGCACACACTCGCACACACACTAACACACTCGCACACACTCGCACGCACACACTAGCACACACTCGCACGCACACACTCGCACACACTCGCACACATTTGCACACACTCACTCGCACACACTCGCACACAAACTCGCACACACTCGCACACAAACTCGCACACACGCAGACACTCACACACACTCACTCACACATACTCGCACACACTTGCACCCAGTCACTCGAGCATACTCGCACACACTCACACACACACACTCGCACACACTCACACGCACACACTTGCGCACACTCGCACGCACACTCGCATACACTCGCACGCACTCGCACACACCATACACAATCGCACACACACACTCGCACACATTCGCACACACTCACACACACACTCGCACACTCTCGTACACATTTGCACGAACTCGCACGCATTCGCACGCACTCGCACACACACGCACACACTCGCACAAACTCACACACTCGCACACACTCATACACAAGCACACACAGACTCGCATACACACACTCGCACACACCCGCACTCTCTCGCATGCACTCGCACGCACACTCACACACACTTGCACAAACTCACAAACACTCGCACACACTCAAACACAATTGCACACACACTCGCACACACACACTCGCACACACTCGCACACACTTGCACACACTCGCACACACACACTCGCACACACTGCACACAGTCGCACATACACTCTTACACACTCACACACACTCACACGCACACACATTCGCACACACACTTGCGCGCACACACTCGCGCGCACACACTCGAACACACACACTCGCACGCACACATTCGCACAAACACTCGCATACAAACTCGCACACACTCGCACACACTCACTCACACACACTCGCACACAAACTCGCACACACACACTCACACACACTCACTCATACACACTCACACACACTTACTCGCACACACTCACACACACTCGCACACACACTCGCACATACACTCATACACACTCACACACACTCGCACACAAACTCGCACACACGCAGACACTCACACACACTCACTCACACATACTCGCACACACTTGCACCCAGTCACTCGAGCACACTCGCACACACTCGCACACACACACTCGCACACACTCACACGCACACACTCGCGCACACTCGCACGCACACATTCGCACACACTCGCACTCACTTGCACACACTCGTACGCACAAACTGGCACACATTCGCACACACTCACACACACACTCACACACACAAACTCGCACACTCTCGCACACATTTGCACGCACTCGCACGCACAAGCACACACACGCACACACTCGCACAAACTCACACACTCGCACACACTCATACACAATCACACACAGACTCGCATACGCACACTCGCACACACCCGCACTCACTGGCATGCACTCGCACACACACTCGCACACACACACTCGCACACACTCGCACACACTTGCACAGACTCACACTCACACACACTCGCACACACTGGCACACACTCGCACATACACTCATACACACTCGCACACACTCACACACATTCGCACACACACTCGCGCGCACACACTCGAACACACACTCGCACGCACACACTCGCACAAACACTCGCACACAAACTCGCACACACTCGCACACACTCACTCACACACACTCGCACACAAACTCGCACACACACACTCACACACACTCACTCATACACACTCACACACACTTACTCGCACACACTCACACACAATCACAAACACTCTCACCCATTCACTCGAGCACACTCGCACACACTCGCATGCACACACTTACATGCACAAACTCGTGCACACTCGCGCACACACACTCGCACACATTCGCACACACTCGCACGCACACACTCGCACGCACGCACTCGCACACACACTTACACACACTCGCACACACTCACACACATTCACACACACTCACTCGCACACAAACTCGCACCCACGCACACACTCACACACACTCGCACCCACTCACTCGAGCACACTCGCACACACTCGCACGCACACACTCGCACGCACACACTCGCACACACACTAACACACTCGCACACACTCGCACGCACACACTAGCACACACTCGCACGCACACACTCGCACACACTCGCACACATTTGCACACACTCACTCGCACACACTCGCACACAAACTCGCACACACTCGCACACAAACTCGCACACACGCAGACACTCACACACACTCACTCACACATACTCGCACACACTTGCACCCAGTCACTCGAGCATACTCGCACACACTCACACACACACACTCGCACACACTCACACGCACACACTTGCGCACACTCGCACGCACACTCGCATACACTCGCACGCACTCGCACACACCATACACAATCGCACACACACACTCGCACACATTCGCACACACTCACACACACACTCGCACACTCTCGCACACATTTGCACGAACTCGCACGCATTCGCACGCACTCGCACACACACGCACACACTCGCACAAACTCACACACTCGCACACACTCATACACAAGCACACACAGACTCGCATACACACACTCGCACACACCCGCACTCTCTCGCATGCACTCGCACGCACACTCACACACACTTGCACAAACTCACAAACACTCGCACACACTCAAACACAATTGCACACACACTCGCACACACACACTCGCACACACTCGCACACACTTGCACACACTCGCACACACACACTCGCACACACTGCACACAGTCGCACATACACTCTTACACACTCACACACACTCACACGCACACACATTCGCACACACACTTGCACGCACACACTCGCGCGCACACACTCGAACACACACACTCGCACGCACACATTCGCACAAACACTCGCATACAAACTCGCACACACTCGCACACACTCACTCACACACACTCGCACACAAACTCGCACACACACACTCACACACACTCACTCATACACACTCACACACACTTACTCGCACACACTCACACACACTCGCACACACACTCGCACATACACTCATACACACTCACACACACTCGCACACAAACTCGCACACACGCAGACACTCACACACACTCACTCACACATACTCGCACACACTTGCACCCAGTCACTCGAGCACACTCGCACACACTCGCACACACACACTCGCACACACTCACACGCACACACTCGCGCACACTCGCACGCACACATTCGCACACACTCGCACTCACTTGCACACACTCGTACGCACAAACTGGCACACATTCGCACACACTCACACACACACTCACACACACAAACTCGCACACTCTCGCACACATTTGCACGCACTCGCACGCACAAGCACACACACGCACACACTCGCACAAACTCACACACTCGCACACACTCATACACAATCACACACAGACTCGCATACGCACACTCGCACACACCCGCACTCACTGGCATGCACTCGCACACACACTCGCACACACACACTCGCACACACTTGCACACACTTGCACAGACTCACACTCACACACACTCGCACACACTGGCACACACTCGCACATACACTCATACACACTCGCACACACTCACACACATTCGCACACACACTCGCGCGCACACACTCGAACACACACTCGCACGCACACACTCGCACAAACACTCGCACACAAACTCGCACACACTCGCACACACTCACTCACACACACTCGCACACAAACTCGCACACACACACTCACACACACTCACTCATACACACTCACACACACTTACTCGCACACACTCACACACAATCACAAACACTCTCACCCATTCACTCGAGCACACTCGCACACACTCGCATGCACACACTTACATGCACAAACTCGTGCACACTCGCGCACACACACTCGCACACATTCGCACACACTCACACTCACACACTCGCACACACTCGCACACTTTCGCACACTCGCACACACTCGCACGCACACACTTGCACACACTCGCACACACTTTCACACACTCACACACACACTCCTAAACACTCGCACAGAAAGTCCTACACACTCACACACACAATCGCACACACTCGCACACACTCATGCACACTCGAACACACACTCGCACACACTCGCACACACTTATGCACACTCGCACACACTCAAACACACTTGCACACACTCGCACACACACTCATACACACTCGCTCACACTCACACACACACACTCGCACACACACTCACACACACTCGCACACGCTCGCACACACTTACATGCACACACTCACACACACTCGCACCCACTCACTCGTGCACACTCGCGCACACTCGGGCACATTTGCACACACTCGCACACACTCGCACACACACTCGCACACACACTCGCACACACTCACTCACACTCACACACACTCGCATGTACACACTCGCATGCACACACTCGCACACACACTCGCACAGAAACACTCGCACACATTCGCACACACTCACTCACACACTAACTCGCACACACGCACACACACTCACTTATACACACTCGCACTCACTCACTCGTGCACACTCGCGCACACTCGGGCACATTTGCACTCACTCGCACACACTCGCACACTCTCACACACACACTCGCACACACACTCGCACACACACTCGCACACACTCACTCACACTTGCACACACTCGCACGCACACACTCGCACGCAAACACTCGCATGCACGCACTTGCACACACACTTGCACACACTCGCACACACTCACACACATTCACACACACTCACTCGCACACAATCTCGCACCCACGCACACACTCACACACACTCACTCATACACACTCGCACCCACTCACTCGAGCACACTCGCACACACTCGCACGCACACACTCGCACACACTCATATGCACACACTTGCGCACACTCGCACGCACACATTGGCACACACTCGCACTCACTTGCACACACTCGTACGCACAAACTGGCACACATTCGCACACACTCACACACACACACTCGCACACACTCACACACACTCGTGCACACTCGCATACACTCGCACGCACTCACATGCACACACTCGCACACACCATACACAATCGCACACACACACTCGCACACATTCGCACACACTCACACACACACACTCGCACACTCTCGCACACAATTGCACGAACTCGCACGCATTCGCACACACTCGCACACACACGCACACACTCGCACAAACTCACACACTCGCACACACTCATACACAAGCACACACAGACTCGCATACACACACTCGCACACACCCGCACTCACTCGCATGCACTCGCACGCACACTCGCACACACTTGCACAAACTCACAAACACTCGCACACACTCATACACAATTGCACACACACTCGCACACACACACTCGCACACACTCGCACACACTTGCACACACTCGCACACACACACTCGCACACACTGCACACAGTCGCACATACACTCTTACACACTCACACACACTCACACGCACACACATTCGCACACACACTTGCGCGCACACACTCGCACACACTCACTCACACTTGCACACACTCGCACGCACACACTCGCATGCAAACACTCGCATGCACGCACTTGCACACACACTTACACACACTCGCACACACTCACACACATTCACACACACTCACTCGCACACAATCTCGCACCCACGCACACACTCACACACACTCACTCATACACACTCGCACCCACTCACTCGAGCACACTCGCACACACTCGCACGCACACACTCGCACGCACGCACTCGCACACACACTTACACACACTCGCACACACTCACACACATTCACACACACTCACTCGCACACAAACTCGCACCCACGCACACACTCACACACACTCGCACCCACTCACTCGAGCACACTCGCACACACTCGCACGCACACACTCGCACGCACACACTCGCACACACACTAACACACTCGCACACACTCGCACGCACACACTAGCACACACTCGCACGCACACACTCGCACACACTCGCACACATTTGCACACACTCACTCGCACACACTCGCACACAAACTCGCACACACTCGCACACAAACTCGCACACACGCAGACACTCACACACACTCACTCACACATACTCGCACACACTTGCACCCAGTCACTCGAGCATACTCGCACACACTCACACACACACACTCGCACACACTCACACGCACACACTTGCGCACACTCGCACGCACACTCGCATACACTCGCACGCACTCGCACACACCATACACAATCGCACACACACACTCGCACACATTCGCACACACTCACACACACACTCGCACACTCTCGTACACATTTGCACGAACTCGCACGCATTTGCACGCACTCGCACACACACGCACACACTCGCACAAACTCACACACTCGCACACACTCATACACAAGCACACACAGACTCGCATACACACACTCGCACACACCCGCACTCTCTCGCATGCACTCGCACGCACACTCACACACACTTGCACAAACTCACAAACACTCGCACACACTCAAACACAATTGCACACACACTCGCACACACACACTCGCACACACTCGCACACACTTGCACACACTCGCACACACACACTCGCACACACTGCACACAGTCGCACATACACTCTTACACACTCACACACACTCACACGCACACACATTCGCACACACACTTGCGCGCACACACTCGCGCGCACACACTCGAACACACACACTCGCACGCACACATTCGCACAAACACTCGCATACAAACTCGCACACACTCGCACACACTCACTCACACACACTCGCACACAAACTCGCACACACACACTCACACACACTCACTCATACACACTCACACACACTTACTCGCACACACTCACACACACTCGCACACACACTCGCACATACACTCATACACACTCACACACACTCGCACACAAACTCGCACACACGCAGACACTCACACACACTCACTCACACATACTCGCACACACTTGCACCCAGTCACTCGAGCACACTCGCACACACTCGCACACACACACTCGCACACACTCACACGCACACACTCGCGCACACTCGCACGCACACATTCGCACACACTCGCACTCACTTGCACACACTCGTACGCACAAACTGGCACACATTCGCACACACTCACACACACACTCACACACACAAACTCGCACACTCTCGCACACATTTGCACGCACTCGCACGCACAAGCACACACACGCACACACTCGCACAAACTCACACACTCGCACACACTCATACACAATCACACACAGACTCGCATACGCACACTCGCACACACCCGCACTCACTGGCATGCACTCGCACACACACTCGCACACACACACTCGCACACACTCGCACACACTTGCACAGACTCACACTCACACACACTCGCACACACTGGCACACACTCGCACATACACTCATACACACTCGCACACACTCACACACATTCGCACACACACTCGCGCGCACACACTCGAACACACACTCGCACGCACACACTCGCACAAACACTCGCACACAAACTCGCACACACTCGCACACACTCACTCACACACACTCGCACACAAACTCGCACACACACACTCACACACACTCACTCATACACACTCACACACACTTACTCGCACACACTCACACACAATCACAAACACTCTCACCCATTCACTCGAGCACACTCGCACACACTCGCATGCACACACTTACATGCACAAACTCGTGCACACTCGCGCACACACACTCGCACACATTCGCACACACTCGCACGCACACACTCGCACGCACGCACTCGCACACACACTTACACACACTCGCACACACTCACACACATTCACACACACTCACTCGCACACAAACTCGCACCCACGCACACACTCACACACACTCGCACCCACTCACTCGAGCACACTCGCACACACTCGCACGCACACACTCGCACGCACACACTCGCACACACACTAACACACTCGCACACACTCGCACGCACACACTAGCACACACTCGCACGCACACACTCGCACACACTCGCACACATTTGCACACACTCACTCGCACACACTCGCACACAAACTCGCACACACTCGCACACAAACTCGCACACACGCAGACACTCACACACACTCACTCACACATACTCGCACACACTTGCACCCAGTCACTCGAGCATACTCGCACACACTCACACACACACACTCGCACACACTCACACGCACACACTTGCGCACACTCGCACGCACACTCGCATACACTCGCACGCACTCGCACACACCATACACAATCGCACACACACACTCGCACACATTCGCACACACTCACACACACACTCGCACACTCTCGCACACATTTGCACGAACTCGCACGCATTCGCACGCACTCGCACACACACGCACACACTCGCACAAACTCACACACTCGCACACACTCATACACAAGCACACACAGACTCGCATACACACACTCGCACACACCCGCACTCTCTCGCATGCACTCGCACGCACACTCACACACACTTGCACAAACTCACAAACACTCGCACACACTCAAACACAATTGCACACACACTCGCACACACACACTCGCACACACTCGCACACACTTGCACACACTCGCACACACACACTCGCACACACTGCACACAGTCGCACATACACTCTTACACACTCACACACACTCACACGCACACACATTCGCACACACACTTGCGCGCACACACTCGCGCGCACACACTCGAACACACACACTCGCACGCACACATTCGCACAAACACTCGCATACAAACTCGCACACACTCGCACACACTCACTCACACACACTCGCACACAAACTCGCACACACACACTCACACACACTCACTCATACACACTCACACACACTTACTCGCACACACTCACACACACTCGCACACACACTCGCACATACACTCATACACACTCACACACACTCGCACACAAACTCGCACACACGCAGACACTCACACACACTCACTCACACATACTCGCACACACTTGCACCCAGTCACTCGAGCACACTCGCACACACTCGCACACACACACTCGCACACACTCACACGCACACACTCGCGCACACTCGCACGCACACATTCGCACACACTCGCACTCACTTGCACACACTCGTACGCACAAACTGGCACACATTCGCACACACTCACACACACACTCACACACACAAACTCGCACACTCTCGCACACATTTGCACGCACTCGCACGCACAAGCACACACACGCACACACTCGCACAAACTCACACACTCGCACACACTCATACACAATCACACACAGACTCGCATACGCACACTCGCACACACCCGCACTCACTGGCATGCACTCGCACACACACTCGCACACACACACTCGCACACACTTGCACACACTTGCACAGACTCACACTCACACACACTCGCACACACTGGCACACACTCGCACATACACTCATACACACTCGCACACACTCACACACATTCGCACACACACTCGCGCGCACACACTCGAACACACACTCGCACGCACACACTCGCACAAACACTCGCACACAAACTCGCACACACTCGCACACACTCACTCACACACACTCGCACACAAACTCGCACACACACACTCACACACACTCACTCATACACACTCACACACACTTACTCGCACACACTCACACACAATCACAAACACTCTCACCCATTCACTCGAGCACACTCGCACACACTCGCATGCACACACTTACATGCACAAACTCGTGCACACTCGCGCACACACACTCGCACACATTCGCACACACTCACACTCACACACTCGCACACACTCGCACACTTTCGCACACTCGCACACACTCGCACGCACACACTTGCACACACTCGCACACACTTTCACACACTCACACACACACTCCTAAACACTCGCACAGAAAGTCCTACACACTCACACACACAATCGCACACACTCGCACACACTCATGCACACTCGAACACACACTCGCACACACTCGCACACACTTATGCACACTCGCACACACTCAAACACACTTGCACACACTCGCACACACACTCATACACACTCGCTCACACTCACACACACACACTCGCACACACACTCACACACACTCGCACACGCTCGCACACACTTACATGCACACACTCACACACACTCGCACCCACTCACTCGTGCACACTCGCGCACACTCGGGCACATTTGCACACACTCGCACACACTCGCACACACACTCGCACACACACTCGCACACACTCACTCACACTCACACACACTCGCATGTACACACTCGCATGCACACACTCGCACACACACTCGCACAGAAACACTCGCACACATTCGCACACACTCACTCACACACTAACTCGCACACACGCACACACACTCACTTATACACACTCGCACTCACTCACTCGTGCACACTCGCGCACACTCGGGCACATTTGCACTCACTCGCACACACTCGCACACTCTCACACACACACTCGCACACACACTCGCACACACACTCGCACACACTCACTCACACTTGCACACACTCGCACGCACACACTCGCACGCAAACACTCGCATGCACGCACTTGCACACACACTTGCACACACTCGCACACACTCACACACATTCACACACACTCACTCGCACACAATCTCGCACCCACGCACACACTCACACACACTCACTCATACACACTCGCACCCACTCACTCGAGCACACTCGCACACACTCGCACGCACACACTCGCACACACTCATATGCACACACTTGCGCACACTCGCACGCACACATTGGCACACACTCGCACTCACTTGCACACACTCGTACGCACAAACTGGCACACATTCGCACACACTCACACACACACACTCGCACACACTCACACACACTCGTGCACACTCGCATACACTCGCACGCACTCACATGCACACACTCGCACACACCATACACAATCGCACACACACACTCGCACACATTCGCACACACTCACACACACACACTCGCACACTCTCGCACACATTTGCACGAACTCGCACGCATTCGCACACACTCGCACACACACGCACACACTCGCACAAACTCACACACTCGCACACACTCATACACAAGCACACACAGACTCGCATACACACACTCGCACACACCCGCACTCACTCGCATGCACTCGCACGCACACTCGCACACACTTGCACAAACTCACAAACACTCGCACACACTCATACACAATTGCACACACACTCGCACACACACACTCGCACACACTCGCACACACTTGCACACACTCGCACACACACACTCGCACACACTGCACACAGTCGCACATACACTCTTACACACTCACACACACTCACACGCACACACATTCGCACACACACTTGCGCGCACACACTCGCGCGCACACACTCGAACACACACACTCGCACGCACACATTCGCACAAACACTCGCATACAAACTCGCACACACTCGCACACACTCACTCACACACACTCGCACACAAACTCGCACACACACACTCACACACACTCACTCATACACACTCACACACACTTACTCGCACACACTCACACACACTCGCACACACACTCGCACATACACTCATACACACTCACACACACTCGCACACAAACTCACACACACGCAGACACTCACACACACTCACTCACACATACTCGCACACACTTGCACCCAGTCACTCGAGCACACTCGCACACACTCGCACACACACACTCGCACACACTCACACGCACACACTCGCACACACTCGCACGCACACATTCGCACACACTCGCACTCACTTGCACACACTCGTACGCACAAACTGGCACACATTCGCACACACTCACACACACACTCACACACACAAACTCGCACACTCTCGCACACATTTGCACGCACTCGCACGCACAAGCACACACACGCACACACTCGCACAAACTCACACACTCGCACACACTCATACACAATCACACACAGACTCGCATACGCACACTCGCACACACCCGCACTCACTGGCATGCACTCGCACACACACTCGCACACACACACTCGCACACACTCGCACACACTTGCACAGACTCACACTCACACACACTCGCACACACTGGCACACACTCGCACATACACTCATACACACTCGCACACACTCACACACATTCGCACACACACTCGCGCGCACACACTCGAACACACACTCGCACGCACACACTCGCACAAACACTCGCACACAAACTCGCACACACTCTCACACACTCACTCACACACACTCGCACACAAACTCGCACACACACACTCACACACACTCACTCATACACACTCACACACACTTACTCGCACACACTCACACACAATCACAAACACTCTCACCCATTCACTCGAGCACACTCGCACACACTCGCATGCACACACTTACATGCACAAACTCGTGCACACTCGCGCACACACACTCGCACACATTCGCACACAATCACACTCACACACTCGCACACACTCGCACACTTTCGCACACTCGCACACACTCGCACGCACACACTTGCACACACTCGCACACACTTTCACACACTCACACACACACTCATAAACACTCGCACAGAAAGTCCTACACACTCACACACACAATCGCACACACTCGCACACACTCATGCACACTCGAACACACACTCGCACACACTCGCACACACTTATGCACACTCGCACACACTCAAACACACTTGCACACACTCGCACACACACTCATACACACTCGCTCACACTCACACACACACACTCGCACACACACTCACACACACTCGCACACGCTCGCACACACTTACATGCACACACTCACACACACTCGCACCCACTCACTCGTGCACACTCGCGCACACTCGGGCACATTTGCACACACTCGCACACACTCGCACACACACTCGCACACACACTCGCACACACTCACTCACACTCACACACACTCGCATGTACACACTCGCACGCACACACTCGCACACACACTCGCACAGAAACACTCGCACACATTCGCACACACTCACTCACACACTAACTCGCACACACGCACACACACTCACTTATACACACTCGCACTCACTCACTCGTGCACACTCGCACACACTCGGGCACATTTGCACTCACTCGCACACACTCGCACACTCTCACACACACACTCGCACACACACTCGCACACACACTCGCACACACTCACTCACACTTGCACACACTCGCACGCACACACTCGCACGCAAACACTCGCATGCACGCACTTGCACACACACTTACACACACTCGCACACACTCACACACATTCACACACACTCACTCGCACACAATCTCGCACCCACGCACACACTCACACACACTCACTCATACACACTCGCACCCACTCACTCGAGCACACTCGCACACACTCGCACGCACACACTCGCACACACTCATATGCACACACTTGCGCACACTCGCACGCACAAATTGGCACACACTCGCACTCACTTGCACACACTGGTACGCACAAACTGGCACACATTCGCACACACTCACACACACACACTCGCACACACTCACACACACTCGTGCACACTCGCATACACTCGCACGCACTCACATGCACACACTCGCACACACCATACACAATCGCACACACACACTCGCACACATTCGCACACACTCACACACACACACTCGCACACTCTCGCACACATTTGCACGAACTCGCACGCATTCGCACACACTCGCACACACACGCACACACTCGCACAAACTCACACACTCGCACACACTCATACACAAGCACACACAGACTCGCATACACACACTCGCACACACCCGCACTCACTCGCATGCACTCGCACGCACACTCGCACACACTTGCACAAACTCACAAACACTCGCACACACTCATACACAATTGCACACACACTCGCACACACACACTCGCACACACTCGCACACACTTGCGCACACACACACTCGCACACACTGGCACACACTCGCACATACACTCATACACACTCACACACACTCACACGCACACACATTCGCACACACACTTGCGCGCACACACTCGCGCGCACACACTCACACACACACTCACTTACTCACACGCACACACTCGCGCACTCTCGCACACACTCACACACTCGTGCACACTAGCACACACTCGCAAGCACACACTCGCACAGACTCACACACAATCACTCACACGCACACACTCGTGCACACTCACACACACTCACACACTCACACACGCTCGCACACATTTGCACACACGCGCACTCACTCGCACGCACTCGCACACACACACTCGTGCACACTCACACACACACACTCGCACACACTCGCACACATTCGCACACACTCACTCGCACACAAACTCGCACACACGCACACACTCACACACACTCACTCATACACACTCGCACAAACTCGCACCCACTCACTCGTGCACACTCGCGCACACTCGGGCACGTTTGCACACACTCGCACACACTCGCACACACACTCGCACACACTCACACACACTTGCACACACTCGCACACACTCGCACGCAAACAATTGCACGCACACACTCGCACACACACTCGCACATACACTCATACACACTCGCACACACTCGCACACACACTCGCAAACACACACTCGCACACACTCGCACACACACTCGCACATACACTCATACACACTCGCACACACTCGCACACACACTCACAAACACACACTCACACACACTCGCACACACACTCGCAAACACACACTCGCACACACTCGCACACACTCGCACACACTCACTCATACGCACTCGCACACACACTCGCACACAATTGCACACACTCGAACAAACTTGTACACACACACTCGCACACACATTCGCACACACTCGCACACACAGTCCTACACACTCACACACAAACTCGGAAACACTCGCACGCATGCACTCACACGCCCACTTACTCACGCACACTCGCACACACTCACACACTCGCGCACACTAGCACACACTCGCACGCCCACACTCGCACACTCTCGCACACATTTGCACGCACTCGCACGCACTCGCACACAAACGCACACACTCGCACAAACTCACACATTCGCACACACTCATACACAATCACACACAAACTCGCATACACACACTCGCACACACCCGCACTCACTCGCACGCACACTCGCACACACTCGCACACACTTTCACCCACTCACACACACACTCCTAAACACTCGCACAGAAAGTCCTACACAGTCACACACACAATCGCACACACTCGCACACACTCACGCACACTCGCACACACTCGCACACACTTATGCACAATCGCACCCACTCGTACACACACTCGCACACACTCACAAACACTCACACACACACTCGCACACACTCACACACACTTGCACACACACGCACACACACTCATACACACTCGCTCACACTCACACACACACACTCGCACACACACTCACACACACTCGCACATGCTCGCACACACTTACATGCACACACTCACACACACTCGCACCCACTCACTCGTGCACACTCGCGCACACTCGGGCACATTTGCACACACTAGCACACACTCGCACACACACTCGCACACACACTCGCACACACTCACTCACACTCACACACACTCGCACGCACACACTCGCACGCACACACTCGCACACACACTCGCACAGAAACACTCGCACACACTCGCACACATTCGCACACACTCACTCGCACACTAACTCGCACACACGCACACACACTCACTTATACACACTCGCACTCACTCACTCGTGCACACTCGCGCACACTCGGGCACATTTGCACACACTCGCACACACTCGCACACTCTCGCACACACACTCGCACACACACTCGCACACACACTTGCACACACTCACTCACACTTGCACACACTCGCACGCACACACTCGCACGCAAACACTCGCACGCACGCACTCGCACACACACTTACACACACTCGCACACACTCACACACATTCACACACACTCACTCGCACACAATCTCGCACCCACGCACACACTCACACACACTCACTCATACACACTCGCACCCACTCACTCGAGCACACTCGCACACACTCGCACGCACACACTCACACGCACACACTCGCACGCACGCACTCGCACACACACTTACACACACTTGCACACACTCACACACATTCACACACACTCACTCGCACACAAACTCGCACCCACGCACACACTCACACACACTCGCACCCACTCACTCGAGCACACTCGCACACACTCGCACGCACACACTCGCACGCACACACTCGCACACACACTCACACACTCGCACACACTCGCACGCACACACTAGCACACACTCGCACGCACACACTCGCACACACTCGCACACATTCGCACACACTCACTCGCAGACACTCGCACACAAACTCGCACACACTCGCACACAAACTCGCACACCCGCAGACACTCACACACACTCACTCACACATACTCGCACACACTTGCACCCAGTCACTCGAGCACACTCGCACACACTCGCACACACACACTCGCACACACTCACACGCACACACTCGCGCACACTCGCACGCACACATTGGCACACACTCGCACTCACTTGCACACACTCGTACGCACAAACTGGCACACATTCGCACACACTCACACACACACTCTCACACACACACACTCGCACACACTCACACACACTCGCGCACACTCGCATACACTCGCACGCACTCACACGCACACACTCGCACACACCATACACAATCGCACACACACACTCGCACACATTCGCACACACTCACACACACACACTCGCACACTCTCGCACACATTTGCAAGAACTTGCACGCATTCGCACGCACTCGCACACACACGCACACACTCGCACAAACTCACACACTCGCACACACTCATACACAATCACACACAGACTCGCATACACACACTCGCACACACCCGCACTCACTCGCATGCACTCGCACGCACACTCGCACACACTTGCACAAACTCACAAACACTCGCACACACTCATACACAATTGCACACACACTCGCACACACACACTCGCACACACTCGCACACACTTGCACAGACTCGCACACACACACTCGCACACACTGGCACACACTCGCACATACACTCATACACACTCACACACACTTACACGCACACACATTTGCACACACACTTGCGCGCACACACTCGCGCGCACACACTCGAACACACACACTCGCACGCACACATTCGCACAAACACTCGCACACAAACTCGCACACACTCGCACACACTCACTCACACACACTCGCACACAAACTCGCACACACACACTCACACACACTCACTCATACACACTCACACACACTTACTCGCACACACTCACACACACTCGCACACACTCTCACCCATTCACTTGAGCACACTCGCACACACTCACATGCACACACTTACATGCACACACTCGTGCACACTCGCGCAAACACACTCGCACACATTCGCACACACTCACACTCACACACTCACATACACTCGCACACAGTCGCACACACTCGCACACACTCGCACGCACTCGCACGCACACACTCGCACACACACTCGCACACACTCACTCGCACACACTTGCACACACTTGCACACACACACTCGCACACACTCGCATGCACACACTCGCACACACACTCACACACACACTCGCACACACTCGCACAAACTCCAACACACACTCGTACACACTCACAAACACTCGCACACACACTCGCACACACTCACACACACTCGCACACACTCGCACATACACACATACACATTCGCACACACTCGCACACACACTCGCACACACAGTCCTACACACTCACACACACACTCGCAAACACTTGCACACACTCACATACACACTCACTCACATGCACACACTCGCACTCACACTCACACACACTCACACACTTACACACACTCGAACACACCCGCACACACTCACAAACACTCGCACATACAGTGCTACAAGCTCACACACACTCAAACACAATCACACACTCGCACACATACTTACACACACTCGCACACACTCGTACGCACTCGCACACACACTCGCACGCACTTGCACACACTCAAACACACTTACACACACACTCGCACACACACTCGCACACACCCGCACTCACTCGCATGCACTCGCACGCACACTCGCACACACTTGCACAAACTCACAAACACTCGCACTCACTCATACACAATTGCACACACACTCGCACACACACACTCGCACACACTCGCACACACTTGCACAGACTCGCACACACACACTCGCACACACTGGCACACACTCGCACATACACTCATACACACTCGCACACACTCACACGCACACACATTCGCACACACACTCGCGGGCACACACTCGCGCGCACACACTCGAACACACACTCGCAAGCACACACTCGCACAAACACTCGCACACAAACTCGCACACACTCGCACACACTCACTCACACACACTCGCACACAAACTCGCACACACACACTCACACACACTCACTCATACACACTCACACACACTTACTCGCACACACTCACACACAATCGCAAACACTCTCACCCATTCACTCGAGCACACTCGCACACACTCGCATGCACACACTTACATGCACAAACTCGTGCACACTCGCGCACACACACTCGCACACATTCGCACACACTCACACTCACACACTCGCACACACTCGCACACAGTCGCACACACTCGCACACACTCGCACGCACACACTTGCACACACTCGCACACACTTTCACACACTCACACACACACTCCTAAACACTCGCACAGAAAGTCCTACACACTCACACACACAATTGCACACACTCGCACACACTCATGCACACTCGCACACACACTCGCACACACTCGCACACACTTATGCACAATCGCACACACTCGTACACACACTCGCACACACTCACACACACTCACACACACACTCGCACACACTCACACACACTTGCACACACTCGCACACACACTCATACACACTCGCTCACACTCACACACACACACTCGCACACACACTCACACACACTCGCACACGCTCGCACACACTTACATGCACACACTCACACACACTCGCACCCACTCACTCGTGCACACTCGCGCACACTCGGGCACATTTGCACACACTCGCACACACTCGCACACACACTCGCACACACACTCGCACACACTCACTCACACTCACACACACTCGCACGCACACACTCGCACGCACACACTCGCACACACACTCGCACAGAAACACTCGCACACACTCGCACACATTCGCACACACTCACACACACACTCGCATACTCGCACAAACTCACACACTCGCACACACTCATACACAATCACACACAGACTCGCATACACACACTCGCACACACCCGCACTCACTCGCATGCACTCGCACGCACACTCGCACACACTTGCACAAACTCACAAACACTCGCACACACTCATACACAATTGCACACACACTGGCACACACACACTCGCACCCACGCACACACTCACACACACTCACTCATACACACTCGCACCCACTCACTCGAGCACACTCGCACACACTCGCACGCACACTAACACACTCGCACACACTCGCACGCACACACTAGCACACACTCGAACGCACACACTCGCACACACTCGCACACATTCGCACACACTCACTCGCACACACTCGCACACAAACTGGCACACATTCGCACACACACACTCACACACACTCACTCGCACACACTCGCGCACAAACTCGCACACACTCGCACACAAACTCGCACACACGCAGACACTCACACACACTCACTCACACATACTCGCACACACTTGCACCCAGTCACTCGAGCACACTCGCACACACTCGCACACACACACTCGCACACACTCACACACACACACTCGCACACACTCGCGCGCACACACTCGAACACACACACTCGCACGCACACATTCGCACAAACACTCGCATACAAACTCGCACACACTCGCACACACTCACTCACACACACTCGCACACAAACTCGCACACACACACTCACACACACTCACTCATACACACTCACACACACTTACTCGCACACACTCACACACACTCGCACACACACTCGCACATACACTCATACACACTCACACACACTCGCACACAAACTCGCACACACGCAGACACTCACACACACTCACTCACACATACTCGCACACACTTGCACCCAGTCACTCGAGCACACTCGCACACACTCGCACACACACACTCGCACACACTCACACGCACACACTCGCGCACACTCGCACGCACACATTCGCACACACTCGCACTCACTTGCACACACTCGTACGCACAAACTGGCACACATTCGCACACACTCACACACACACTCACACACACAAACTCGCACACTCTCGCACACATTTGCACGCACTCGCACGCACAAGCACACACACGCACACACTCGCACAAACTCACACACTCGCACACACTCATACACAATCACACACAGACTCGCATACGCACACTCGCACACACCCGCACTCACTGGCATGCACTCGCACACACACTCGCACACACACACTCGCACACACTCGCACACACTTGCACAGACTCACACTCACACACACTCGCACACACTGGCACACACTCGCACATACACTCATACACACTCGCACACACTCACACACATTCGCACACACACTCGCGCGCACACACTCGAACACACACTCGCACGCACACACTCGCACAAACACTCGCACACAAACTCGCACACACTCGCACACACTCACTCACACACACTCGCACACAAACTCGCACACACACACTCACACACACTCACTCATACACACTCACACACACTTACTCGCACACACTCACACACAATCACAAACACTCTCACCCATTCACTCGAGCACACTCGCACACACTCGCATGCACACACTTACATGCACAAACTCGTGCACACTCGCGCACACACACTCGCACACATTCGCACACACTCGCACGCACACACTCGCACGCACGCACTCGCACACACACTTACACACACTCGCACACACTCACACACATTCACACACACTCACTCGCACACAAACTCGCACCCACGCACACACTCACACACACTCGCACCCACTCACTCGAGCACACTCGCACACACTCGCACGCACACACTCGCACGCACACACTCGCACACACACTAACACACTCGCACACACTCGCACGCACACACTAGCACACACTCGCACGCACACACTCGCACACACTCGCACACATTTGCACACACTCACTCGCACACACTCGCACACAAACTCACACACACTCGCACACAAACTCGCACACACGCAGACACTCACACACACTCACTCACACATACTCGCACACACTTGCACCCAGTCACTCGAGCATACTCGCACACACTCACACACACACACTCGCACACACTCACACGCACACACTTGCGCACACTCGCACGCACACTCGCATACACTCGCACGCACTCGCACACACCATACACAATCGCACACACACACTCGCACACATTCGCACACACTCACACACACACTCGCACACTCTCGCACACATTTGCACGAACTCGCACGCATTCGCACGCACTCGCACACACACGCACACACTCGCACAAACTCACACACTCGCACACACTCATACACAAGCACACACAGACTCGCATACACACACTCGCACACACCCGCACTCTCTCGCATGCACTCGCACGCACACTCACACACACTTGCACAAACTCACAAACACTCGCACACACTCAAACACAATTGCACACACACTCGCACACACACACTCGCACACACTCGCACACACTTGCACACACTCGCACACACACACTCGCACACACTGCACACAGTCGCACATACACTCTTACACACTCACACACACTCACACGCACACACATTCGCACACACACTTGCGCGCACACACTCGCGCGCACACACTCGAACACACACACTCGCACGCACACATTCGCACAAACACTCGCATACAAACTCGCACACACTCGCACACACTCACTCACACACACTCGCACACAAACTCGCACACACACACTCACACACACTCACTCATACACACTCACACACACTTACTCGCACACACTCACACACACTCGCACACACACTCGCACATACACTCATACACACTCACACACACTCGCACACAAACTCGCACACACGCAGACACTCACACACACTCACTCACACATACTCGCACACACTTGCACCCAGTCACTCGAGCACACTCGCACACACTCGCACACACACACTCGCACACACTCACACGCACACACTCGCGCACACTCGCACGCACACATTCGCACACACTCGCACTCACTTGCACACACTCGTACGCACAAACTGGCACACATTCGCACACACTCACACACACACTCACACACACAAACTCGCACACTCTCGCACACATTTGCACGCACTCGCACGCACAAGCACACACACGCACACACTCGCACAAACTCACACACTCGCACACACTCATACACAATCACACACAGACTCGCATACGCACACTCGCACACACCCGCACTCACTGGCATGCACTCGCACACACACTCGCACACACACACTCGCACACACTTGCACACACTTGCACAGACTCACACTCACACACACTCGCACACACTGGCACACACTCGCACATACACTCATACACACTCGCACACACTCACACACATTCGCACACACACTCGCGCGCACACACTCGAACACACACTCGCACGCACACACTCGCACAAACACTCGCACACAAACTCGCACACACTCGCACACACTCACTCACACACACTCGCACACAAACTCGCACACACACACTCACACACACTCACTCATACACACTCACACACACTTACTCGCACACACTCACACACAATCACAAACACTCTCACCCATTCACTCGAGCACACTCGCACACACTCGCATGCACACACTTACATGCACAAACTCGTGCACACTCGCGCACACACACTCGCACACATTCGCACACACTCACACTCACACACTCGCACACACTCGCACACTTTCGCACACTCGCACACACTCGCACGCACACACTTGCACACACTCGCACACACTTTCACACACTCACACACACACTCCTAAACACTCGCACAGAAAGTCCTACACACTCACACACACAATTGCACACACTCGCACACACTCATGCACACTCGAACACACACTCGCACACACTCGCACACACTTATGCACACTCGCACACACTCAAACACACTTGCACACACTCGCACACACACTCATACACACTCGCTCACACTCACACACACACACTCGCACACACACTCACACACACTCGCACACGCTCGCACACACTTACATGCACACACTCACACACACTCGCACCCACTCACTCGTGCACACTCGCGCACACTCGGGCACATTTGCACACACTCGCACACACTCGCACACACACTCGCACACACACTCGCACACACTCACTCACACTCACACACACTCGCATGTACACACTCGCATGCACACACTCGCACACACACTCGCACAGAAACACTCGCACACATTCGCACACACTCACTCACACACTAACTCGCACACACGCACACACACTCACTTATACACACTCGCACTCACTCACTCGTGCACACTCGCGCACACTCGGGCACATTTGCACTCACTCGCACACACTCGCACACTCTCACACACACACTCGCACACACACTCGCACACACACTCGCACACACTCACTCACACTTGCACACACTCGCACGCACACACTCGCACGCAAACACTCGCATGCACGCACTTGCACACACACTTGCACACACTCGCACACACTCACACACATTCACACACACTCACTCGCACACAATCTCGCACCCACGCACACACTCACACACACTCACTCATACACACTCGCACCCACTCACTCGAGCACACTCGCACACACTCGCACGCACACACTCGCACACACTCATATGCACACACTTGCGCACACTCGCACGCACACATTGGCACACACTCGCACTCACTTGCACACACTCGTACGCACAAACTGGCACACATTCGCACACACTCACACACACACACTCGCACACACTCACACACACTCGTGCACACTCGCATACACTCGCACGCACTCACATGCACACACTCGCACACACCATACACAATCGCACACACACACTCGCACACATTCGCACACACTCACACACACACACTCGCACACTCTCGCACACATTTGCACGAACTCGCACGCATTCGCACACACTCGCACACACACGCACACACTCGCACAAACTCACACACTCGCACACACTCATACACAAGCACACACAGACTCGCATACACACACTCGCACACACCCGCACTCACTCGCATGCACTCGCACGCACACTCGCACACACTTGCACAAACTCACAAACACTCGCACACACTCATACACAATTGCACACACACTCGCACACACACACTCGCACACACTCGCACACACTTGCACACACTCGCACACACACACTCGCACACACTGCACACAGTCGCACATACACTCTTACACACTCACACACACTCACACGCACACACATTCGCACACACACTTGCGCGCACACACTCGCGCGCACACACTCGAACACACACACTCGCACGCACACATTCGCACAAACACTCGCATACAAACTCGCACACACTCGCACACACTCACTCACACACACTCGCACACAAACTCGCACACACACACTCACACACACTCACTCATACACACTCACACACACTTACTCGCACACACTCACACACACTCGCACACACACTCGCACATACACTCATACACACTCACACACACTCGCACACAAACTCACACACACGCAGACACTCACACACACTCACTCACACATACTCGCACACACTTGCACCCAGTCACTCGAGCACACTCGCACACACTCGCACACACACACTCGCACACACTCACACGCACACACTCGCACACACTCGCACGCACACATTCGCACACACTCGCACTCACTTGCACACACTCGTACGCACAAACTGGCACACATTCGCACACACTCACACACACACTCACACACACAAACTCGCACACTCTCGCACACATTTGCACGCACTCGCACGCACAAGCACACACACGCACACACTCGCACAAACTCACACACTCGCACACACTCATACACAATCACACACAGACTCGCATACGCACACTCGCACACACCCGCACTCACTGGCATGCACTCGCACACACACTCGCACACACACACTCGCACACACTCGCACACACTTGCACAGACTCACACTCACACACACTCGCACACACTGGCACACACTCGCACATACACTCATACACACTCGCACACACTCACACACATTCGCACACACACTCGCGCGCACACACTCGAACACACACTCGCACGCACACACTCGCACAAACACTCGCACACAAACTCGCACACACTCTCACACACTCACTCACACACACTCGCACACAAACTCGCACACACACACTCACACACACTCACTCATACACACTCACACACACTTACTCGCACACACTCACACACAATCACAAACACTCTCACCCATTCACTCGAGCACACTCGCACACACTCGCATGCACACACTTACATGCACAAACTCGTGCACACTCGCGCACACACACTCGCACACATTCGCACACAATCACACTCACACACTCGCACACACTCGCACACTTTCGCACACTCGCACACACTCGCACGCACACACTTGCACACACTCGCACACACTTTCACACACTCACACACACACTCATAAACACTCGCACAGAAAGTCCTACACACTCACACACACAATCGCACACACTCGCACACACTCATGCACACTCGAACACACACTCGCACACACTCGCACACACTTATGCACACTCGCACACACTCAAACACACTTGCACACACTCGCACACACACTCATACACACTCGCTCACACTCACACACACACACTCGCACACACACTCACACACACTCGCACACGCTCGCACACACTTACATGCACACACTCACACACACTCGCACCCACTCACTCGTGCACACTCGCGCACACTCGGGCACATTTGCACACACTCGCACACACTCGCACACACACTCGCACACACACTCGCACACACTCACTCACACTCACACACACTCGCATGTACACACTCGCACGCACACACTCGCACACACACTCGCACAGAAACACTCGCACACATTCGCACACACTCACTCACACACTAACTCGCACACACGCACACACACTCACTTATACACACTCGCACTCACTCACTCGTGCACACTCGCACACACTCGGGCACATTTGCACTCACTCGCACACACTCGCACACTCTCACACACACACTCGCACACACACTCGCACACACACTCGCACACACTCACTCACACTTGCACACACTCGCACGCACACACTCGCACGCAAACACTCGCATGCACGCACTTGCACACACACTTACACACACTCGCACACACTCACACACATTCACACACACTCACTCGCACACAATCTCGCACCCACGCACACACTCACACACACTCACTCATACACACTCGCACCCACTCACTCGAGCACACTCGCACACACTCGCACGCACACACTCGCACACACTCATATGCACACACTTGCGCACACTCGCACGCACAAATTGGCACACACTCGCACTCACTTGCACACACTGGTACGCACAAACTGGCACACATTCGCACACACTCACACACACACACTCGCACACACTCACACACACTCGTGCACACTCGCATACACTCGCACGCACTCACATGCACACACTCGCACACACCATACACAATCGCACACACACACTCGCACACATTCGCACACACTCACACACACACACTCGCACACTCTCGCACACATTTGCACGAACTCGCACGCATTCGCACACACTCGCACACACACGCACACACTCGCACAAACTCACACACTCGCACACACTCATACACAAGCACACACAGACTCGCATACACACACTCGCACACACCCGCACTCACTCGCATGCACTCGCACGCACACTCGCACACACTTGCACAAACTCACAAACACTCGCACACACTCATACACAATTGCACACACACTCGCACACACACACTCGCACACACTCGCACACACTTGCGCACACACACACTCGCACACACTGGCACACACTCGCACATACACTCATACACACTCACACACACTCACACGCACACACATTCGCACACACACTTGCGCGCACACACTCGCGCGCACACACTCACACACACACTCACTTACTCACACGCACACACTCGCGCACTCTCGCACACACTCACACACTCGTGCACACTAGCACACACTCGCAAGCACACACTCGCACAGACTCACACACAATCACTCACACGCACACACTCGTGCACACTCACACACACTCACACACGCTCGCACACATTTGCACACACGCGCACTCACTCGCACGCACTCGCACACACACACTCGTGCACACTCACACACACACACTCGCACACACTCGCACACATTCGCACACACTCACTCGCACACAAACTCGCACACACGCACACACTCACACACACTCACTCATACACACTCGCACAAACTCGCACCCACTCACTCGTGCACACTCGCGCACACTCGGGCACGTTTGCACACACTCGCACACACTCGCACACACACTCGCACACACTCACACACACTTGCACACACTCGCACACACTCGCACGCAAACAATTGCACGCACACACTCGCACACACACTCGCACATACACTCATACACACTCGCACACACTCGCACACACACTCGCAAACACACACTCGCACACACTCGCACACACACTCGCACATACACTCATACACACTCGCACACACTCGCACACACACTCACAAACACACACTCACACACACTCGCACACACACTCGCAAACACACACTCGCACACACTCGCACACACTCGCACACACTCACTCATACGCACTCGCACACACACTCGCACACAATTGCACACACTCGAACAAACTTGTACACACACACTCGCACACACATTCGCACACACTCGCACACACAGTCCTACACACTCACACACAAACTCGGAAACACTCGCACGCATGCACTCACACGCCCACTTACTCACGCACACTCGCACACACTCACACACTCGCGCACACTAGCACACACTCGCACGCCCACACTCGCACACTCTCGCACACATTTGCACGCACTCGCACGCACTCGCACACAAACGCACACACTCGCACAAACTCACACATTCGCACACACTCATACACAATCACACACAAACTCGCATACACACACTCGCACACACCCGCACTCACTCGCACGCACACTCGCACACACTCGCACACACTTTCACCCACTCACACACACACTCCTAAACACTCGCACAGAAAGTCCTACACAGTCACACACACAATCGCACACACTCGCACACACTCACGCACACTCGCACACACTCGCACACACTTATGCACAATCGCACCCACTCGTACACACACTCGCACACACTCACAAACACTCACACACACACTCGCACACACTCACACACACTTGCACACACACGCACACACACTCATACACACTCGCTCACACTCACACACACACACTCGCACACACACTCACACACACTCGCACATGCTCGCACACACTTACATGCACACACTCACACACACTCGCACCCACTCACTCGTGCACACTCGCGCACACTCGGGCACATTTGCACACACTAGCACACACTCGCACACACACTCGCACACACACTCGCACACACTCACTCACACTCACACACACTCGCACGCACACACTCGCACGCACACACTCGCACACACACTCGCACAGAAACACTCGCACACACTCGCACACATTCGCACACACTCACTCGCACACTAACTCGCACACACGCACACACACTCACTTATACACACTCGCACTCACTCACTCGTGCACACTCGCGCACACTCGGGCACATTTGCACACACTCGCACACACTCGCACACTCTCGCACACACACTCGCACACACACTCGCACACACACTTGCACACACTCACTCACACTTGCACACACTCGCACGCACACACTCGCACGCAAACACTCGCACGCACGCACTCGCACACACACTTACACACACTCGCACACACTCACACACATTCACACACACTCACTCGCACACAATCTCGCACCCACGCACACACTCACACACACTCACTCATACACACTCGCACCCACTCACTCGAGCACACTCGCACACACTCGCACGCACACACTCACACGCACACACTCGCACGCACGCACTCGCACACACACTTACACACACTTGCACACACTCACACACATTCACACACACTCACTCGCACACAAACTCGCACCCACGCACACACTCACACACACTCGCACCCACTCACTCGAGCACACTCGCACACACTCGCACGCACACACTCGCACGCACACACTCGCACACACACTCACACACTCGCACACACTCGCACGCACACACTAGCACACACTCGCACGCACACACTCGCACACACTCGCACACATTCGCACACACTCACTCGCAGACACTCGCACACAAACTCGCACACACTCGCACACAAACTCGCACACCCGCAGACACTCACACACACTCACTCACACATACTCGCACACACTTGCACCCAGTCACTCGAGCACACTCGCACACACTCGCACACACACACTCGCACACACTCACACGCACACACTCGCGCACACTCGCACGCACACATTGGCACACACTCGCACTCACTTGCACACACTCGTACGCACAAACTGGCACACATTCGCACACACTCACACACACACTCTCACACACACACACTCGCACACACTCACACACACTCGCGCACACTCGCATACACTCGCACGCACTCACACGCACACACTCGCACACACCATACACAATCGCACACACACACTCGCACACATTCGCACACACTCACACACACACACTCGCACACTCTCGCACACATTTGCAAGAACTTGCACGCATTCGCACGCACTCGCACACACACGCACACACTCGCACAAACTCACACACTCGCACACACTCATACACAATCACACACAGACTCGCATACACACACTCGCACACACCCGCACTCACTCGCATGCACTCGCACGCACACTCGCACACACTTGCACAAACTCACAAACACTCGCACACACTCATACACAATTGCACACACACTCGCACACACACACTCGCACACACTCGCACACACTTGCACAGACTCGCACACACACACTCGCACACACTGGCACACACTCGCACATACACTCATACACACTCACACACACTTACACGCACACACATTTGCACACACACTTGCGCGCACACACTCGCGCGCACACACTCGAACACACACACTCGCACGCACACATTCGCACAAACACTCGCACACAAACTCGCACACACTCGCACACACTCACTCACACACACTCGCACACAAACTCGCACACACACACTCACACACACTCACTCATACACACTCACACACACTTACTCGCACACACTCACACACACTCGCACACACTCTCACCCATTCACTTGAGCACACTCGCACACACTCACATGCACACACTTACATGCACACACTCGTGCACACTCGCGCAAACACACTCGCACACATTCGCACACACTCACACTCACACACTCACATACACTCGCACACAGTCGCACACACTCGCACACACTCGCACGCACTCGCACGCACACACTCGCACACACACTCGCACACACTCACTCGCACACACTTGCACACACTTGCACACACACACTCGCACACACTCGCATGCACACACTCGCACACACACTCACACACACACTCGCACACACTCGCACAAACTCCAACACACACTCGTACACACTCACAAACACTCGCACACACACTCGCACACACTCACACACACTCGCACACACTCGCACATACACACATACACATTCGCACACACTCGCACACACACTCGCACACACAGTCCTACACACTCACACACACACTCGCAAACACTTGCACACACTCACATACACACTCACTCACATGCACACACTCGCACTCACACTCACACACACTCACACACTTACACACACTCGAACACACCCGCACACACTCACAAACACTCGCACATACAGTGCTACAAGCTCACACACACTCAAACACAATCACACACTCGCACACATACTTACACACACTCGCACACACTCGTACGCACTCGCACACACACTCGCACGCACTTGCACACACTCAAACACACTTACACACACACTCGCACACACACTCGCACACACCCGCACTCACTCGCATGCACTCGCACGCACACTCGCACACACTTGCACAAACTCACAAACACTCGCACTCACTCATACACAATTGCACACACACTCGCACACACACACTCGCACACACTCGCACACACTTGCACAGACTCGCACACACACACTCGCACACACTGGCACACACTCGCACATACACTCATACACACTCGCACACACTCACACGCACACACATTCGCACACACACTCGCGGGCACACACTCGCGCGCACACACTCGAACACACACTCGCAAGCACACACTCGCACAAACACTCGCACACAAACTCGCACACACTCGCACACACTCACTCACACACACTCGCACACAAACTCGCACACACACACTCACACACACTCACTCATACACACTCACACACACTTACTCGCACACACTCACACACAATCGCAAACACTCTCACCCATTCACTCGAGCACACTCGCACACACTCGCATGCACACACTTACATGCACAAACTCGTGCACACTCGCGCACACACACTCGCACACATTCGCACACACTCACACTCACACACTCGCACACACTCGCACACAGTCGCACACACTCGCACACACTCGCACGCACACACTTGCACACACTCGCACACACTTTCACACACTCACACACACACTCCTAAACACTCGCACAGAAAGTCCTACACACTCACACACACAATTGCACACACTCGCACACACTCATGCACACTCGCACACACACTCGCACACACTCGCACACACTTATGCACAATCGCACACACTCGTACACACACTCGCACACACTCACACACACTCACACACACACTCGCACACACTCACACACACTTGCACACACTCGCACACACACTCATACACACTCGCTCACACTCACACACACACACTCGCACACACACTCACACACACTCGCACACGCTCGCACACACTTACATGCACACACTCACACACACTCGCACCCACTCACTCGTGCACACTCGCGCACACTCGGGCACATTTGCACACACTCGCACACACTCGCACACACACTCGCACACACACTCGCACACACTCACTCACACTCACACACACTCGCACGCACACACTCGCACGCACACACTCGCACACACACTCGCACAGAAACACTCGCACACACTCGCACACATTCGCACACACTCACACACACACTCGCATACTCGCACAAACTCACACACTCGCACACACTCATACACAATCACACACAGACTCGCATACACACACTCGCACACACCCGCACTCACTCGCATGCACTCGCACGCACACTCGCACACACTTGCACAAACTCACAAACACTCGCACACACTCATACACAATTGCACACACACTGGCACACACACACTCGCACCCACGCACACACTCACACACACTCACTCATACACACTCGCACCCACTCACTCGAGCACACTCGCACACACTCGCACGCACACTAACACACTCGCACACACTCGCACGCACACACTAGCACACACTCGAACGCACACACTCGCACACACTCGCACACATTCGCACACACTCACTCGCACACACTCGCACACAAACTGGCACACATTCGCACACACACACTCACACACACTCACTCGCACACACTCGCGCACAAACTCGCACACACTCGCACACAAACTCGCACACACGCAGACACTCACACACACTCACTCACACATACTCGCACACACTTGCACCCAGTCACTCGAGCACACTCGCACACACTCGCACACACACACTCGCACACACTCACACACACACACTCGCACACACTCGCACGCACACATTGGCACACACTCGCACTCACTTGCACACACTCGTACGCACAAACTGGCACACATTCGCACACACTCACACACACACACTCACACACACACACTCGCACACACTCACACACACTCGCGCACACTCGCATACACTCGCACGCACTCACACGCACACACTCGCACACACCATACACAATCGCACACACACACTCGCACACATTCGCACACACTCACACACACACACTCGCACACTCTCGCACACATTTTCACGAACTCGCACGCATTCGCACGCACTCGCACACACACGCACACACTCACACAAACTCACACACTCGCACACACTCATACACAATCACACACAGACTCGCATACACACACTCGCACACACCCGCACTCACTCGCATGCACTCGCACGCACACTCGCACACACTTGCACAAACTCACAAACACTCGCACACACTCATACACAATTGCACACACACTCGCACACACACACTCGCACACACTCGCACACACTCGCACACACTTGCACAGACTCGCACACACACACTCGCACACACTCGCACATACACTCATACACACTCGCACACACTCACACGCACACACATTCGCACACACACTCGCGCGCACACACTCGCGCGCACACACTCGAACACACACTCGCACGCACACACTCGCACAAACACTCGCACACAAACTCTCACACACTCGCACACACTCACTCACACACACTCGCACACAAACTCGCACACACACACTCACACACACTCACTCATACACACTCACACACACTTACTCGCACACACTCACACACAATCGCAAACACTCTAGACCATTCACTCGAGCACACTCGCACACACTCGCATGCACACACTTACATGCACACACTCGTGCACACTCGCGCAAACACACTCGCACACACTCACACTCACACACTCGCACACACTCGCACACATTCGCACACACTCACACTCACACACTCGCACACACTCGCACACAGTCGCACACACTCGCACACACTCGCACGCACACACTTGCACACACTTTCACACACTCACAGACACACTCCTAAACACTCGCACAGAAAGTCCTACACACTCACACACACAATCGCACACACTCGCACACACTCATGCACACTCGCACACTCACTCGCACACACTCGCACACACTTATGCACAATCGCACACAATCGTACACACACTCGCACACACTCACACACACACTCGCACACACTCGCACACTTTCGCACACACTCGCACACACTCGCATACACACACTTGCACACACTCCCACACACTTTCACACACTCACACACACACTCATAAACACTCGCACAGAAAGTCCTACACACTCACACACACAATCGCACACACTCGCACACACTCATGCACACTCGCACACACTTATGCACACTCGCACACACTCACACACACTTGCACACACTCGCACACACACTCATACACACTCGCTCACACTCACACACACACACTCGCACACACACTCACACACACTCGCACACGCTCGCACACACTTACATGCACACACTCACACACACTCGCACCCACTCATTCGTGCACACTCGGGCACATTTGCACACACTCGCACACACTCGCACACACACTCGCACACACACTCGCACACACTCACTCACACTCACACACACTCGCACGCACACACTCGCACGCACACACTCGCACACACACTCGCACAGAAACACTCGCACACACTCGCACACATTCGCACACACTCACTCGCACACTAACTCGCACACACGCACACACACTCACTTATACACACTCGCACTCACTCACTCGTGCACACTCGCGCACACTCGGGCACATTTGCACACACTCGCACACACTCGCACACTCTCGCACACACACTCGCACACACACTCGCACACACACTCGCACACACTCACTCACACTTGCACACACTCACACGCACACACTCGCACGCAAACACTCGCATGCACGCACTTGCACACACACTTACACACACTCGCACACACTGACACACATTCACACACACTCACTCGCACACAATCTCGCACCCACGCACACACTCACACACACTCACTCATACACACTCGCACCCACTCACTCGAGCACACTCGCACACACTCGCACGCACACACTCGCACGCACACACTCGCACGCACGCACTCGCACACACACTTACACACACCCGCACACACTCACACACATTCACACACACTCACTCGCACACAAACTCGCACCCACGCACACACTCACACACACTCGCACCCACTCGCACCCACTCACTCGAGCACACTTGCACACACTCGCACGCACACACTCGCACGCACACACTCGCACACACACTAACACACTCGCACACATTCGCACGCACACACTAGCACACACTCGCACGCACACACTCGCACACATTCGCACACACTCACTCGCACACAATCGCACACAAACTCGCACACATTCGCACACACTGACACACACACACTCACACACACCATACACAATCACACACACACACTCGCACACATTCGCACACACTTACACACACACACTCTCACACTCTCGCACACATTTGCACGAACTCGCACGCATTCGCACGCACTCGCACACACACGCACACACTCGCACAAACTCACACACTCGCACACACTCATACACAAGCACACACAGACTCGCATACACACACTCGCACACACCCGCACTCACTCGCATGCACACTCGCACACACTTGCACAAACTCACAAACACTCGCACACACTCATACACAATTGCACACACACTCGCACACACACACTCGCACACACTCGCACACACTTGCACACACTCGCACACACACACTCGCACACACTGGCACACACTCGCACATACACTCATACACACTCACACACACTCACACGCACACACATTCGCACACACACTTGCGCGCACACACTCGCGCGCACACACTCGAACACACACACTCGCACGCACACATTCGCACAAACACTCGCACACAAACTCGCACACACTCGCACACACTCACTCACACACACTCGCACACAAACTCGCACACACACACTCACACACACTCACTCATACACACTCACACACACTTACTCGCACACACTCACACACACTCGCACACACTCTCACCCATTCACTTGAGCACACTCGCACACACTCGCATGCACACACTTACATGCACACACTCGTGCACACTCGCGCAAACACACTCGCACACATTCGCACACACTCACACTCACACACTCGCACACAGTCGCACACAGTCGCACACACTCGCACACACTCGCACGCACACACTCGCACACACTCGCATGCACACACTCGCACACACACTCACACACACACTCGCACACACTCGCACAAACTCCAACACACACTCGTACACACTCACAAACACTCGCACACACACTCGCACACACTCGCACACACTCGCACATACACACATACACATTCGCACACACTCGCACACACACTCGCACACACAGTCCTACACACTCACACACACACTCGCAAACACTTGCACACACTCACACACACACTCACACGCACACACTCGCACTCACACTCACACACACTCACACACTTACACACACTCGAACACACCCGCACACACTCACAAACACTCGCACATACAGTGCTACAAGCTCACACACACTCCCACACAATCACACACTCGCACACATACTTACACACACTCACACACACTCGTACGCACTCGCACACACACTCGCACACACTTGCACACACTCAAACAAACTCACACACACACTCGCACACACACTCGCACACACTCGCACATACACTCGCACACACGCGCACACACTCGCACACACAGTCATACACACTCACACACACACTCGCACACACTCACACACACACTCACTTACTCACACGCACACACTCGCGCACTCTCGCACACACTCACACACTCGTGCACACTAGCACACACTCGCAAGCACACACTTGCACACACACACTCGCACACACTCACACGCACACACTCGCGCACACTCGCTCTCGTACGCACAAACTGGCACACATTCGCACACACTCACACACACACTCACACACAAACTCGCACACTCTCGCACACATTTGCACGCACTCGCACGCACTCGCACACACACGCACACACTCGCACAAACTCACACACTCGCACACACTCATACACAATCGCACACAGAATCGCATACACACACTCGCACACACCCGCACTCACTCGCATGCACTCGCACGCACACTCGCACACACTTGCACAAACTCACAAACACTCACACACACTCATACACAATTGCACACACACTCGCACACACACACTCGCACACACTCGCACACACTTGCACAGACTCGCACACACACACTCGCACACACTGGCACACACTCGCACATACACTCATACACACTCGCACACACGCACACGCACACACATTCGCACACACACTCGCGCGCACACACTCGAACACACACTCGCAAGCACACACTCGCACAAACACTCGCACACAAACTCGCACACACTCGCACACACTCACTCACTCATACACACTCACACACACTTACTCGCACACACTCACACACAATCGCAAACACTCTCACCCATTCACTCGAGCACACTCGCACACACTCGCATGCACACACTTACATGCACAAACTCGTGCACACTCGCGCACACACACTCGCACACATTCGCACACACTCACACTCACACACTCGCACACACTCGCACACTTTCGCACACACTCGCACACTCGCACGAACACACTTGCACACACTCGCACACACTTTCACACACTCACACACACACTCCTAAACACTCGCACAGAAAGTCCTACACACTCACACACACAATCGCACACACTCGCACACACTCATGCACACTCGCACACACACTTGCACACACTCGCACACACTTATGCACACTCGCACACACTCACACACACTTGCACACACTCGCACACACACTCATACACACTCGCTCACACTCACACACACACACTCGCACACACACTCACACACACTCGCACATGCTCGCACACACTTACATGCACACACTCACACACACTCGCACCCACTCAATCGTGCACACTCGCGCACACTCGGGTACATTTGCACACACTCTCACACACCCGCACACACACTCGCACACACACTCGCACACACTCACTCACACTCACACACACTCGCACGCACACACTCGCACGCACACACTCGCACACACACTCGCACAGAAACACTCGCACACACTCGCACACATTCACACACACTCACTCGCACACTAACTCGCACACACGCACACACACTCACTTATACACACTCGCACTCACTCACTCGTGCACACTCGTGCACACTCGGGCACATTTGCACACACTTGCACACACTCGCACACTCTCGCACACACACTCGCACACACACTCGCACACACTCACTCACACTTGCACACACTCGCACGCACACACTCGCACGCAAACACTCGCATGCACGCACTTTCACACACACTTACACACACTCGCACACACTCACACACATTCACACACACTCACTCGCACACAATCTCGCACCCACGCACACACTCACACACACTCGCACCCACTCGCACCCACTCACTCGAGCACACTCGCACACACTCGCACGCACACACTCGCACGCACACACTCGCACGCACGCACTCGCACACACACTTACACACACTCGCACACACTCACACACATTCACACACACTCACTCGCACACAAACTCGCACCCACGCACACACTCACACACACTCGCACCCACTCGCACCCACTCACTCGAGCACACTCGCACACACTCGCACGCATACACTCGCACGCACACACTCGCACACACACTAACACACTCGCACACACTCGCACGCACACACTAGCACACACTCGCACGCACACACTCGCACACACTCGCACACATTCGCACACACTCACTCGCACACACTCGCACACAAACTCGCACACACTCGCACACAAACTCGCACACACGCAGACACTCACACACACTCACTCACACATACTCGCACACACTTGCACCCAGTCACTCGAGCACACTCGCACACACTCGCACACACACACTCGCACACACTCACACGCACACACTTGCGCACACTCGCACGCACACATTGGCACACACTCGCACTCACTTGCACACACTCGTACGCACAAAATGGCACACATTTGCACACACTCACACACACACACTCGCACACACTCACACACACTCGCGCACACTCGCATACACTCGCACGCACTCACACACACACACTCGCACACACCATACACAATCGCACACACACACTCGCACACATTCGCACACACTCACACACACACACTCACACACTCTCGCACACATTCGCACACACTCGCACAAACTCACACACTCGCACACACTCATACACAAGCACACACAGACTCGCATACACACACTCGCACACACCATACACAATCGCACACACACACTCGCACACATTCGCACACACTCACACACACACACTCGCACACTCTCGCACACATTTGCACGAACTCGCACGCATTCGCACGCACACGCACACACACGCACACACTCGCACAAACTCACACACTCGCACACACTCATACACAAGCACACACAGACTCGCATACACACACTCGCACACACCCGCACTCACTCGCATGCACTCGCACGCACACTCGCACACACTTGCACAAACTCACAAACACTCGCACACACTCATACACAATTGCACACACACTCGCACACACACACTCGCACACACTCGCACACACTTGCACACACTCGCACACACACACTCGCACACACTGGCACACACTCGCACATACACTCATACACACTCACACACACTCACACGCACACACATTCGCACACACACTTGCTCGCACACACTCGCGCGCACACACTCGAACACACACACTCGCACGCACACATTCGCACAAACACTCGCACACAAACTCGCACACACTCGCACACACTCACTCACACACACTCGCACACAAACTCGCACACACACACTCACACACACTCACTCATACACACTCACACAAACTTACTCGCACACACTCACACACACTCGCACACACTCTCACCCATTCATTTGAGCACACTCGCACACACTCGCATGCACACACTTACATGCACACACTCGTGCACACTCGCGTAAACACACTCGCACACATTCGCACACACTCACACTCACACACTCGCACACACTCGCACACAGTCGCACACACTCGCACACACTCGCACGCACACACTCGCACACACTCGCATGCACACACTCGCACACACACTCACTCGCACACACTTGCACACACTCGCACACACACACTCGCACACACTCGCATGCACACACTCGCACACACACTCACACACACACTTGCACACACTCACACACACACTCACTCACACGCACACACTCGCACTCACACTCACACACACTCACACACTCACACACGCTCGCACACATTTGCACACACTCGCACTCACTCGCACGCACACTCGCAAACACACACTCGCACACACTCGCACACACTCGCACACACTCACTCATACGCACTCGCACACACACTCGCACACAATTGCACACACTCGAACAAACTCGTACACACACACTCGCACACACACTCGCACACACTCGCACACACAATCCTACACACTCACACACACACTCGGAAACACTCGCACGCACGCACTCACACGCACACTTACTCACGCACACTCGCACACACTCACACACTCACGCACACTAGCACACACTCGCACGCCCACACTCGCACACTCTCGCACACATTTGCACGCACTCGCACGCACTCGCACACAAACGCACACACTCGCACACACACTCGCACACACACTCACACACACTCACTCACACTTGCACACACTCGCATGCACGCACTTGCACACACACTTACACACACTCGCACACACTCACACACATTCACACACACTCACTCGCACACAATCTCGCACCCACGCACATACTCACACACACTCACTCATACACACTCGCACCCACTCACTCGAGCACACTCGCACACACTCGCACGCACATACTCGCACGCACACACTCGCATGCACGCACTCGCACACACACTTACACACACTCACACACACTCACACAAATTCACACACACTCACTCGCACACAAACTCGCACCCACGCACACACTCACACACACTCGCACCCACTCGCACCCACTCATTCGAGCACACTCGCACACACTCGCACGCACACACTCGCACGCACACACTCGCACACACACTAACACACTCGCACACACTCGCACGCACACACTAGCACACACTCGCACGCACACACTCACACACACTCGCACACATTCGCACACACTCACTCGCACACACTCGAACACAAACTCGCACACACTCGCACACAAACTCGCACACACGCAGACACTCACACAAACTCACTCACACATACTCGCACACACTTGCACCCAGTCACTCGAGCACACTCGCACACACTCGCACACACACACTCGCACACACTCACACGCACACACTTGCGCACACTCGCACGCACACATTGGCACACACTCGCACTCACTTGCACACACTCGTACGCACATCTGGCACACATTCGCACACACTCACACACACACACTCGCACACACTCACACACACTCGCGCACACTCGCATACACTCGCACGCACTCACACGCACACACTCGCACACACCATACACAATCGCACACACACACTCGCACACATTCGCACACACTCACACACACACACTCGCACACTCTCGCACACATTTGCACGAACTCGCACGCATTCGCACGCACTCGCACACACACGCACACACTCGCACAAACTCACACACTCGCACACACTCATACACAAGCACACACAGACTCGCATACACACACTCGCACACACCCGCACTCAATCGCATGCACTCGCACGCACACTCGCACACACTTGCACAAACTCACAAACACTCGCACACACTCATACACAATTACACACACACTCGCACACACTCGCACACACTTGCACACACTCGCACACACACACTCGCACACACTGGCACACACTCGCACATACACTCTTACACACTCACACACACTCACACGCACACACATTCGCACACACACTTGCGCGCACACACTCGCGCGCACACACTCGAACACACACACTCGCACGCACACATTCGCACAAACACTCGCACACAATCTCGCACACACTCGCACACACTCACTCACACACACTCGCACACAAACTCGCACACACACACTCACACACACTCACTCATACACACTCACACACACTTACTCGCACACACTCACACACACTCGCACACACTCTCACCCATTCACTTGAGCACACTCGCACACACTCGCATGCACACACTTACATGCACACACTCGTGCACACTCGCGCAAACACACTCGCACACATTCGCACACACTCACACTCACACAGTCGCACACACTCGCACACAGTCGCACACACTCGCACACACTCGCACGCACACACTCGCACACACACTCGCACACACTCACTCGCACACACTTGCACACACTCGCACACACACACTCGCACACACACACTCGCACACACTCGCATGCACACACTCGCACACACACTCACACACACACTCGCACACACTCGCACAAACTCCAACACACACTCGTACACACTCACAAACACTCGCACACACACTCGCACACACTCGCACACACTCGCACATACACATTCGCACACACTCGCACACACACTCGCACACACAGTCCTACACACTCACACAGACACTTGCACACACTCACACACACACTCACTCACACGCACACACTCGCACTCACACTCACACACACTCACACACTTACACACACTTGAACACACCTGCACACACTCACAAACACTCGCACATACAGTGCTACAAGCTCACACACACTCCCACACAATCACACACTCGCACACATACTTACACACACTCACACACACTCGTACGTACTCGCACACACACTCGCACACACTTGCACACACTCAAACACACTCACACACACACTCGCACACACACTCGCACACACTCGCACATACACTCGCACACACGCGCACACACTCGCACACACAGTCATACACACTCACACACACACTCGCACACACTCACACACACACTCACTTACTCACACGCACACACTCGCGCACTCTCGCACACACTCACACACTCGTGCACACTAGCACACACTCGCAAGCACACACTCGCACAGACTCACACACAATCACTCACACGCACACACTCGTGCACACTCACACACACTCACACACTCACACACGCTCGCACACATTTGCACACACTCGCACTCACTCGCACGCACTCGCACACACACACCCGTGCACACTCACACACACTCACACACTCGCACACACTCGCACACATTCGCACACACTCACTCGCACACAAACTCGCACACACGCACACACTCACACACACTCACTCATACACACTCGCACAAACTCGCACCCACTCACTCGTGCACACTCGCGCACACTCGGGCACGTTTGCACACACTCGCACACACTCGCACACACACTCGCACACACTCACACACACTTGCACACACTCGCACACACTCGCACGCAAACACTTGCACGCACACACTCGCACACACACTCGCACATACACTCATACACACTCGCACACACTCGCACACACACTCGCAAACACACACTCACACACACTCGCGCACACTCGCATACACTCGCACGCACTCACACGCACACACTCGCACACACCATACACAATCGCACACACACACTCGCACACATTCGCACACACTCACACACACACACTCGCACACTCTCGCACACATTTGCACAAACTCGCACGCATTCGCACGCACTCGCACACACACGCACACACTCGCACAAACTCACACACTCGCACACACTCAAACACAATCACACACAGACTCGCATACACACACTCGCACACACCAGCACTCACTCGCATGCACTCGCACGCACACTCGCACACACTTGCACAAACTCACAAACACTCGCACACACTCATACACAATTTCACACACACTGGCACACACAGACTCGCACACACTCGCACACACTCGCACACATTCGCACACACTCACTCGCACACACTCGCACACAAACTCACACACACTCGCACACAAACTTGCACACACGCAGACACTCACACACACTCACTCACACATACTCGCACACACTTGCACCCAGTCACTCGAGCACACTCGCACACAATTGCACACACACACTCGCACACACTCACACGCACACACTCGCGCACACTCGCACGCACACATTCGCACACACTCGCACTCACTTGCACACACTCGTACGCACAAACTGGCACACATTCGCACACACTCACACACACACTCACACACACAAACTCGCACACTCTCGCACACATTTGCTCGCACTCGCACGCACTCGCACACACACGCACACACTCGCACAAACTCACACACTCGCATGCACACACTTACATGCACAAACTCGTGCACACTCGCGCACACACAATTGCACACATTCGCACACTCGCACACACTCGCACACTTTCGCACACACTCGCACACACTCGCACGCACACACTTGCACACACTCGCACACACTTTCACACACTCACACACACATTCCTAAACACTCGCACAGAAAGTCCTACACACTCACACACACAATCGCACACACTCGCACACACTCATGCACACTCGCACACACACTCGCACACACTCGCACACACTTATGCACACTCGCACACACTCACACACACTTACATGCACACACTCACACACACTCGCACCCACTCACTCGTGCACACTCGTGCACATTTGCACACACTCGCACACACTCGCACACACACTCGCACACACACTCGCACACACTCACTCACACTCACACACACTCGCACGCACACACTCGCACACACACTCGCACAGAAACACTCGCACACTCTCGCACACATTCGCACACACTCACTCGCACACTAACTCGCACACACGCACACACACTCACTTATACACACTCGCACTCACTCACTCGTGCACACTCGCGCACACTCGGGCACATTTGCACACACTCGCACACACTCGCACACTCTCGCACACACACTCGCACACACACTCGCACACACACTCGCACACACTCACTCACACTTGCACACACTCGCACGCACACACTCGCATGCAAACACTCGCATGCACGCACTTGCACACACACTTACACACACACGCACAACTCACACACATTCACACACACTCACTCGCACACAATCTCGCACCCACGCACACACTCACACACACTCACTCATACACACTCGCACCCACTCACTCGAGCACACTCGCACACACTCGCACGCACACACTCGCACGCACACACTCACACGCACGCACTCGCACACACACTTACACACACTCGCACACACTCACACACAATCACACACACTCACTCGCACACAAACTCGCACCCACGCACACACTCACACACACTCGCACCCACTCGCACCCACTCACTCGAGCACACTCGCACACACTCGCACGCACACACTCGCACGCACACACTCGCACACACACTAACACACTCGCACACACTCGCACACACACACTCGCACACACTGGCACACACTCGCACATACACTCATACACACTCACACACACTCACACGCACACACATTCGCACACACACTTGCGCGCACACACTCGCGCGCACACACTCGAACACACACACTCGCACGCACACATTCGCACAAACACTCGCACACAAACTCGCACACACTCGCACACACTCACTCACACACACTCGCACACAAACTCGCACACACACACTCACACACACTCACTCATACACACTCACACACACTTACTCGCACACACTTTCACACACTCACACACACATTCCTAAACACTCGCACAGAAAGTCCTACACACTCACACACACAATCGCACACACTCGCACACACTCATGCACACTCGCACACACACTCGCACACACTCGCACACACTTATGCCCACTCGCACACACTCACACACACTTGCACACACTCGCACACACACTCATACACACTCGCTCACACACACACACACACTCGCACACACACTCACACACACTCGCACACGCTCGCACACACTTACATGCACACACTCACACACACTCGCACCCACTCACTCGTGCACACTCGCGCACACTCGTGCACATTTGCACACACTCGCACACACACTCGCAAACACACTCGCACACACTCACTCACACTCACACACACTCGCACGCACACACTCGCACACACACTCGCACAGAAACACTCGCACACACTCGCACACATTCGCACACACTCACTCGCACACTAACTCGCACACACGCACACACACTCACTTATACACACTCGCACTCACTCGTGCACACTCGCGCACACTCGGGCACATTTGCACACACTCGCACACACTCGCACACTCTCGCACACACACTCGCACACACACTCGAACACACTCGCACACACTCGCAAACACTCGCACATACAGTCCTACAAACTCACACACACTCACACACACTCACACACTCCACCCACACACAAACTGGCACACACTCAAACACACTCACTCATACACACTCGCACACACTCACTCGCACACACACACACTCGCACGCACACACTCGCACGCACACACTCACACGCACGCACTCGCACACACACTTACACACACTCGCACACACTCACACACAATCACACACACTCACTCGCACACAAACTCGCACCCACGCACACACTCACACACACTCGCACCCACTCGCACCCACTCACTCGAGCACACTCGCACACACTCGCACGCACACACTCGCACACACACACTCGCACACACACTAACACACTCGCACACACTCGCACGCACACACTAGCACACACTCGCACGCACACACTCGCACACACTCACACACATTCGCACACACTCACTCGCACACACTCGCACACAAACTCGCACACACGCAGACACTCACACACACTCACTCACACATACTCGCACACACTTGCACCCAGTCACTCGAGCACACTCGCACACACTCGCACACACACACTCGCACACACTCACACGCACACACTTGCGCACACTCGCACGCACACATTGGCACACACTCGCACTCACTTGCACACACTCGTACGCACAAACTGGCACACATTCGCACACACTCACACACACACACTCGCACACACTCACACACACTCGCGCACACTCGCATACACTCGCACGCACTCACACGCACACACTCGCACACACCATACACAATCGCACACACACACTCGCACACATTCGCACACACTCACACACACACACTCACACACTCTCGCACACATTCGCACACACTCGCACAAACTCACACACTCGCACACACTCATACACAAGCACACACAGACTCGCATACACACACTCGCACACACCATACACAATCGCACACACACACTCGCACACATTCGCACACACTCACACACACTCACTCGCACACTCTCGCACACATTTGCACGAACTCGCACGCATTCGCACGAACACGCACACACACGCACACACTCGCACAAACTCACACACTCGCACACACTCATACACAAGCACACACAGACTCGCATACACACACTCGCACACACCCGCACTCACTCGCATGCACTCGCACGCACACTCGCACACACTTGCACAAACTCACAAACACTCGCACACACTCATACACAATTTCACACACACTCGCACACACACACTCGCACACACTCGCACACACTTGCACACACTCGCACACACACACTCGCACACACTGGCACACACTCGCACATACACTCATACACACTCACACACACTCACACGCACACACATTCGCACACACACTTGCGCGCACACACTCGCGCGCACACACTCGAACACACACACTCGCACGCACACATTCGCACAAACACTCGCACACAAACTCGCACACACTCGCACACACTCACTCACACACACTCGCACACAAACTCGCACACACACACACTCACACACACTCACTCATACACACTCACACACACTTACTCGCACACACTCACACACACTCGCACACACTCTCACCCATTCACTTGAGCACACTCGCACACACTCGCATGCACACAGTTACATGCACACACTCGTGCAAACTCGCGCAAACACACTCGCACACATTCGCACACACTCACACTCACACACTCGCACACACTCGCACACAGTCGCACACACTCGCACACACTCGCACGCACACACTCGCACACACTCGCACGCACACACTCGCACACACACTCGCACACACTCAATCGCACACACTTGCACACACTCGCACACACACACTCGCACACACTCGCATGCACACACTCGCACACACACTCACACACACACTCGCACACACTCGCACAAACTCCAACACACACTCGCACACACTCGCACACACTCGCACATACACACATACACATTCGCACACACTCGCACACACACTCGCACACACAGTCCTACACACACACACTCGCAAACACTTGCACACACTCACACACACACTCACTCACACGCACACACTCGCACTCACACTCACACACACTCACACACTTACACACACTCGAACACACCCGCACACACTCACAAACACTCGCACATACAGTGCTACATGCTCACACACACTCCCACACAATCACGCACTCGCACACATACTTACACACACTCACACACACTCGTACGCACTCGCACACACACTCGCACACACTTGCACACACTCAAACACACTCACACACACACTCGCACACACACTCGCACACACTCGCACATACACTCGCACACACGCGCACACACTCACACACACAGTCATACACACTCACACACACACTCGCACACACTCACACACACACTCACTTACTCACACGAACACACTCGCGCACTCTCGCACACACTCACACACTCGTGCACACTAACACACACTCGCAAGCACACACTCGCACAGACTCACACACAATCACTCACACGCACACACTTGTGCACACTCACACACACTCACACACTCACACACGCTCGCACACATTTGCACACACTCGCACTCACTCGCACGCACTCGCACACACACACCCGTGCACACTCACACACACTCACACACTCGCACACACTCGCACACATTCGCACACACTCACTCGCACACAAACTCGCACACACGCACACACTCACACACACTCACTCATACACACTCGCACAAACTCGCACCCACTCACTCGTTCACACTCGCGCACACTCGGGCACGTTTGCACACACTCGCACACACTCGCACACACACTCGCACACACTCACACACACTTGCACACACTCGCACACACTCGCACGCAAACACTTGCACGCACACACTCGCACACACACTCGCACATACACTCATACACACTCGCACACACTCGCACACACACTCGCAAACACACACTCACACACACTCGCGCACACTCGCATACACTCGCACGCACTCACACGCACACACTCGCACACACCATACACAATCGCACACACACAGTCGCACACATTCGCACACACTCACACACACACACTCGAACACTCTCGCACACATTTGCACGAACTCGCACGCATTCGCACGCACTCTCACACACACGCACACACTCGCACAAACTCACACACTCGCACACACTCATACACAATCACACACAGACTCGCATACACACACTCGCACACACCCGCACTCACTCGCACGCACTCGCACGCACACTCGCACACACTTGCACAAACTCACAAACACTCGCACACACTCATACACAATTGCACACACACTGGCACACACACACTCGCACAGACTCGCACACACTCGCACACATTCGCACACACTCACTCGCACACACTCACACACAAACTCGCACACACTCGCACACAAACTCGCACACACGCAGACACTCACACACACTCACTCACACATACTCGCACAAACTTGCACCCAGTCACTCGAGCACACTCGCACACACTCGCACACACACACTCGCACACACTCACACGCACACACTCGCTCACACTCGCACGCACACATTCGCACACACTCGCACTCACTTGCACACACTCGTACGCACAAACTGGCACACATTCGCACACACTCACACACACACTCACACACACAAACTCGCACACTCTCGCACACATTTGCACGCACTCGCACGCACTCGCACACACACGCACACACTCGCACAAACTCACACACTCGCACACACTCATATACAATCACACACAGACTCGCATACACACACTCGCACACACCCGCACTCACTCGCATGCACTCGCACGCACACTCGCACACACTTGCACAAACTCACAAACACTCGCACACACTCATACACAATTGCACACACACTCGCACACACACACTCGCACACACTCGCACACACTTGCACAGACTCGCACACACACACTCGCACACACTGGCACACACTCGCACATACACTCATACACACTCGCACACACTCACACGCACACACATTCGCACACACACTCGCGCGCACACACTCGAACACACACTCGCACGCACACACTCGCACAAACACTCGCACACAAACTCGCACACACTCGCACACACTCACTCACACACACTCGCTCACAAACTCGCACACACACACTCACACACACTCACTCATACACACTCACACACACTTACTCGCACACACTCACACACAATCGCAAACACTCTCACCCATTCACTCAAGCACACTCGCACACACTCGCATGCACACACTTACATGCACAAACTCGTGCACACTCGCACACACACACTCGCACACATTCGCACACACACTCACACACTCGCACACACTCACACACTTTCGCACACACTCGCACACACTCGCATGCACACACTTGCACACACTCGCACACACTTTCACACACTCACACACACACTCCTAAACACTCGCACAGAAAGGCCTACACACTCACACACACAATCGCACACACTCGCACACACTCATGCACACTCGCACACACTTATGCACACTCGCACACACTCACACACACTTGCACACACTCGCACACACACTCATACACACTCGCTCACACTCACACACACACACTCGCACACACACTCACACACACTCGCACACGCTCGCACACACTTACATGCACACACTCACACACACTCGCACCCACTCACTCGTGCACACTCGCGCACACTCGGGCACATTTGCACACACTCGCACACACTCGCACACACACTCGCACACACACTCGCACACACTCACTCACACTCACACACACTCGCACGCACACACTCGCACGCACACACTCGCACACACACTCGCACAGAAACACTCGCACACACTCGCACACATTCGCACACACTCACTCGCACACTAACTCGCACACACGCACACACACTCACTTATACACACTCGCACTCACTCACTCGTGCACACTCGCGCACACTCGGGCACATTTGCACACACTCGCACACACTCGCACACTCTCGCACACACACTCGCACACACACTCGCACACACACTCGCACACACTCACTCACACTTGCACACACTCACACGCACACACTCGCACGCAAACACTCGCATGCACGCACTTGCACACACACTTACACACACTCGCACACACTCACACACATTCACACACACTCACTCGCACACAATCTCGCACCCACGCACACACTCACACACACTCACTCATACACACTCGCACCCACTCACTCGAGCACACTCGCACACACTCGCACGCACACACTCGCACGCACGCACTCGCACACACACTTACACACACCCGCACACACTCACACACATTCACACACACTCACTCGCACACAAACTCGCACCCACGCACACACTCACACACACTCGCACCCACTCGCACCCACTCACTCGAGCACACTCGCACACACTCGCACGCACACACTCGCACGCACACACTCGCACACACACTAACACACTCACACACACTCGCACGCACACACTAGCACACACTCGCACGCACACACTCGCACACATTCGCACACATTCGCACACACTCACTCGCACACACTCGCACACAAACTCGCACACATTCGCACACACTGACACACACACACTCACACACACCATACACAATCGCACACACACACTCGCACACATTCGCACACACTCACACACACACACTCGCACACTCTCGCACACATTTGCACGAACTCGCACGCATTCGCACGCACTCGCACACACACGCACACACTCGCACAAACTCACACACTCGCACACACTCATACACAAGCACACACAGACTCGCATACACACACTCGCACACACCCGCACTCACTCGCATGCACTCGCACGCACACTCGCACACACTTGCACAAACTCACAAACACTCGCACACACTCATACACAATTGCACACACACTGGCACACACACACTCGCACACACTCGCACACACTCGCACACATTCGCACACACTCACTCGCACACACTCACACACAAACTCGCACACACTCGCACACACTCGCACACAAACTCGCACACACGCAGACACTCACACACACTCACTCACACATACTCGCACACACTTGCACCCAGTCACTCGAGCACACTCGCACACACTCGCACACACACACTCGCACACACTCACACGCACACACTCGCGCACACTCGCACGCACACATTCGCACACACTCGCACTCACTTGCACACACTCGTACGCACAAACTGGCACACATTTGCACACACTCACACACTCACACACACAAACTCGCACACTCTCGCACACATTTGCACGCACTCGCACGCACTCGCACACACACGCACTCGCACACACTCACACACACTCGCGCACACTCGCATACACTCGCACGCACTCACACGCACACACTCGCACACACCATACACAATCGCACACACACACTCGCACACATTCGCACACACTCACACACACACACTCGCACACTCTCGCACACATTTGCAAGAACTTGCACGCATTCGCACGCACTCGCACACACACGCACACACTCGCACAAACTCACACACTCGCACACACTCATACACAATCACACACAGACTCGCATACACACACTCGCACACACCCGCACTCACTCGCATGCACTCGCACGCACACTCGCACACACTTGCACAAACTCACACACACTCACACACACTCATACACAATTGCACACACACTCGCACACACACACTCGCACAAACTCGCACACACTTGCACAGACTCGCACACACACACTCGCACACACTGGCACACACTCGCACATACACTCATACACACTCGCACACACTCACACGCACACACATTCGCACACACACTCTCGCGCACACACTCGCGCGCACACACTCGAACACACACTCGCACGCACACACTCGCACAAACACTCGCACACAAACTCTCACACACTCGCACACACTCACTCACACACACTCGCACACAAACTCGCACACACACTCACACACACTCACTCATACACACTCACACACACTTACTCGCACACACTCACACACAATCACAAACACTCTCACCCATTCACTCGAGCACACTCGCACACACTCGCATGCACACACTTACATGCACAAACTCGTGCACACTCGCGCACACACACTCGCACACATTCACACACACTCACACTCACACACTCGCACACACTCACACACAGTCGCACACACTCGCGCACACTCGCACGCACACACTTGCACACACTCGCACACACTTTCACACACTCACACACACACTCCTAAACACTCGCACAGAAAGTCCTACACACTCACACACACAATCGCACACACTCGCACACACTCATGCACACTCGCACACACACTCGCACACACTTATGCACAATCGCACACACTCGTACACACACTCGCACACACACTCGCACACACTCACACACACACTCGCACACACTCACACACACTTGCACACACTCGCACACACACTCATACACACTCGCTCACACTCACACACACACACTCGCACACACACTCACACACACTCGCACACGCTCGCACACACTTACATGCACACACTCACACACACTCGCACCCACTCACTCGTGCACACTCGCGCACACTCGGGCACATTTGCACACACTCGCACACACTCGCACACACACTCGCACACACTCGCACACACTCACTCACACTCACACACACTCGCACGCACACACTCGCACGCACACACTCGCACGCACACACTCGCACACACACTCGCACAGAAACACTCGCACACACTTGCACACATTCGCACACACTCACTCGCACACTAACTCGCACACACGCACACACACTCACTTATACACACTCGCACTCACTCACTCGTGCACACTCGCGCACACTCGGGCACATTTGCACACACTCGCAAACACTCGCACACTCTCGCACACACTCGCACACACACTCGCACACACTCACTCACACTTGCACACACTCACTCACACTTGCACACACTCGCACGCACACACTCGCACGCAAACACTCGCATGCACGCACTTGCACACACACTTACACACACTCGCACACACTCACACACATTCACACACACTCACTTGCACACAATCTCGCACCCACGCACACACTCACACACACTCACTCATACACACTCGCACCCACTCACTCGAGCACACTCGCACACACTCGCACGCACACACTCACACTCACACACTCGCACACACTCGCACACAGTCGCACACACTCGCACACACTCGCACGCACACACTTGCACACACTCGCACACAATTTCACACACTCACACACACTCCTAAACACTCGCACAGAAAGTCCTACACACTCACACACACAATCGCACACACTCGCACACACTCATGCACACTCGCACACACTTATGCACACTCGCACACACTCACACACACTTGCACACACTCGCACACACACTCATACACACTCGCTCACACTCACACACACACACTCGCACACACACTCACACACACTCGCACACGCTCGCACACACTTATGCACAATCGCACACACTCGTACACACACTCGCACACACTCACACACACTCACACACACACTCGCACACACTCACACACACTTGCACACACTCGCACATACACTCATACACACTCGCTCACACTCACACACACACACTCGCACACACACTCACACACACTCGCACATGCTCGCACACACTTACATGCACACACTCACACACACTCGCACCCACTCACTCGTGCACACTCGCGCACACTCGGGTACATTTGCACACACTCGCACACACACTCGCACACACACTCGCACACACTCACTCACACTCACACACACTCGCACGCACACACTCGCACGCACACACTCTCACACACACTCGCACAGAAACACTCGCACACACTCGCACACATTCGCACACACTCACTCGCACACTAACTCGCACACACGCACACACACTCACTTATACACACTCGCACTCACTCACTCGTGCACACTCGCGCACACTCGGGCACATATGCACACACTCGCACACACTCGCACACTCTCGCACACACACTCGCACACACACTCGCACACACTCGCACACACTCACTCACACTTGCACACACTCGCACGCACACACTCGCATGCAAACACTCGCATGCACTCACTTGCACACACACTTACACACACTCGCACACACTCACACACATTCACACACACTCACTCGCACACAATCTCGCACCCACGCACACACTCACACACACTCACTCATACACACTCGCACCCACTCACTCGAGCACACTCGCACACACTCGCACGCACACACTCACACGCACACACTCACACGCACGCACTCGCACACACACTTACACACACTCGCACACACTCACACACATTCACACACACTCACTCGCACACAAACTCGCACCCACGCACACACTCACACACACTCGCACCCACTCACTCGAGCACACTCGCACACACTCGCACGCACACACTCGCACGCACACACTCGCACACACACTAACACACTCGCACACACTCGCACGCACACACTAGCACACACTCGCACGCACACACTCGCACACACTCGCACACATTCGCACACACTCACTCGCACACACTCGCACACAAACTCGCACACACTCGCACACAAACTCGCACACACGCAGACACTCACACACACTCACTCACACATACTCGCACACACTTGCACCCAGTCACTCGAGCACACTCGCACACACTCGCACACACACACTCGCACACACTCACACGCACACACTTGCGCACACTCGCACGCACACATTGGCACACACTCGCACTCACTTGCACACACTCGTACGCACAAACTGGCACACATTCGCACACACTCACACACACACACACTCGCACACACTCACACACACTCGCGCACACTCGCATACACTCGCACGCACTCGCACACACCATACACAATCGCACACACACACTCGCACACATTCGCACACACTCACACACACACTCGCACACTCTCGCACACATTTGCACGAACTCGCACGCATTCGCACGCACTCGCACACACACGCACACACTCGCACAAACTCACACACTCGCACACACTCATACACAAGCACACACAGACTCGCATACACACACTCGCACACACCCACACTCACTCGCATGCACTCGCACGCACACTCACACACACTTGCACAAACTCACAAACACTCGCACACACTCATACACAATTGCACACACACTCGCACACACACACTCGCACACACTCGCACACACTTGCACACACTCGCACACACACACTCGCACACACTGGCACACACTCGCACATACACTCTTACACACTCACACACACTCACACGCACACACATTCGCACACACACTTGCGCGCACACACTCGCGCGCACAAACTCGAACACACACACTCGCACGCACACATTCGCACAAACACTCGCACACAAACTCGCACACACTCGCACACAAACTCGCACACACGCAGACACTCACACACACTCACTCACACATACTCGCACACACTTGCACCCAGTCACTCGAGCACACTCGCACACACTCGCACACACACACTCGCACACACTCACACGCACACACTTGCGCACACTCGCACGCACACATTGGCACACACTCGCACTCACTTGCACACACTCGTACGCACAAACTGGCACACATTCGCACACACTCACACACACACACACTCGCACACACTCACACACACTCGCGCACACTCGCATACACTCGCACGCACTCGCACACACCATACACAATCGCACACACACACTCGCACACATTCGCACACACTCACACACACACTCGCACACTCTCGCACACATTTGCACGAACTCGCACGCATTCGCACGCACTCGCACACACACGCACACACTCGCACAAACTCACACACTCGCACACACTCATACACAAGCACACACAGACTCGCATACACACACTCGCACACACCCACACTCACTCGCATGCACTCGCACGCACACTCACACACACTTGCACAAACTCACAAACACTCGCACACATTCATACACAATTGCACACACACTCGCACACACACACTCGCACACACTCGCACACACTTGCACACACTCGCACACACACACTCGCACACACTGGCACACACTCGCACATACACTCTTACACACTCACACACACTCACACGCACACACATTCGCACACACACTTGCGCGCACACACTCGCGCGCACAAACTCGAACACACACACTCGCACGCACACATTCGCACAAACACTCGCACACAAACTCGCACACACTCGCACACACTCACTCACACACACTCGCACACAAACTCGCACACACACACTCACACACACTCACTCATACACACTCACACACACTTACTCGCACACACTCACACACACTCGCACACACACTCGCACATACACTCATACACACTCGCACACACTCGCACACAAACTTGCACACACTCGCACACAAACTCGCACACACACACTCACACACACTCACTCACACATACTCGCACAAACTTGCACCCAGTCACTCGAGCACACTCGCACACACTCGCACACACACACTCACACACACTCACACGCACACACTCGCTCACACTCGCACGCACACATTCGCACACACTCGCACTCACTTGCACACACTCGTACGCACAAACTGGCACACATTCGCACACACTCACACACACACTCACACACACAAACTCGCACACTCTCGCACACATTTGCACGCACTCGCACGCACTCGCACACACACGCACACACTCGCACAAACTCACACACTCGCACACACTCATATACAATCACACACAGACTCGCATACACACACTCGCACACACCCGCACTCACTCGCATGCACTCGCACGCACACTCGCACACACTTGCACAAACTCACAAACACTCGCACACACTCATACACAATTGCACACACACTCGCACACACACACTCGCACACACTCGCACACACTTGCACAGACTCGCACACACACACTCGGACACACTGGCACACACTCGCACATACACTCATACACACTCGCACACACTCACACGCACACACATTCGCACACACACTCGCACGCACACACTCGCACAAACACTCGCACACAAACTCGCACACACTCGCACACACTCACTCACACACACTCGCTCACAAACTCGCACACACACACTCACACACACTCACTCATACACACTCACACACACTTACTCGCACACACTCACACACAATCGCAAACACTCTCACCCATTCACTCAAGCACACTCGCACACACTCGCATGCACACACTTACATGCACAAACTCGTGCACACTCGCACACACACACTCGCACACATTCGCACACACACACACTCACACACTCGCACACACTCGCACACTTTCGCACACACTCGCACACACTCGCATGCACACACTTGCACACACTCGCACACACTTTCACACACTCACACACACACTCCTAAACACTCGCACAGAAAGTCCTACACACTCACACACACAATCGCACACACTCGCACACACTCACGCACACTCGCACACACTCGCACACACACACTCACACACACTCACACGCACACACTCGCTCACACTCGCACGCACACATTCGCACACACTCGCACTCACTTGCACACACTCGTACGCACAAACTGGCACACATTCGCACACACTCACACACACACTCACACACACAAACTCGCACACTCTCGCACACATTTGCACGCACTCGCACGCACTCGCACACACACGCACACACTCGCACAAACTCACACACTCGCACACACTCATATACAATCACACACAGACTCGCATACACACACTCGCACACACCCGCACTCACTCGCATGCACTCGCACGCACACTCGCACACACTTGCACAAACTCACAAACACTCGCACACACTCATACACAATTGCACACACACTCGCACACACACACTCGCACACACTCGCACACACTTGCACAGACTCGCACACACACACTCGGACACACTGGCACACACTCGCACATACACTCATACACACTCGCACACACTCACACGCACACACATTCGCACACACACTCGCACGCACACACTCGCACAAACACTCGCACACAAACTTGCACACACTCGCACACACTCACTCACACACACTCGCTCACAAACTCGCACACACACACTCACACACACTCACTCATACACACTCACACACACTTACTCGCACACACTCACACACAATCGCAAACACTCTCACCCATTCACTCAAGCACACTCGCACACACTCGCATGCACACACTTACATGCACAAACTCGTGCACACTCGCACACACACACTCGCACACATTCGCACACACACACACTCACACACTCGCACACACTCGCACACTTTCGCACACACTCGCACACACTCGCATGCACACACTTGCACACACTCGCACACACTTTCACACACTCACACACACACTCCTAAACACTCGCACAGAAAGTCCTACACACTCACACACACAATCGCACACACTCGCACACACTCATGCACACTCGCACACACTTATGCACACTCGCACACACTCACACACACTTGCACACACTCGCACACACACTCATACACACTCGCTCACACTCACACACACACACTCGCACACACACTCACACACACTCGCACACGCTCGCACACACTTACATGCACACACTCACACACACTCGCACCCACTCACTCGTGCACACTCGCGCACACTCGGGCACATTTGCACACACTCGCACACACTCGCACACACACTCGCACACACACTCGCACACACTCACTCACACTCACACACACTCGCACGCACACACTCGCACGCACACACTCGCACACACACTCGCACAGAAACACTCGCACACACTCGCACACATTCGCACACACTCACTCGCACACTAACTCACACACACGCACACACACTCACTTATACACACTCGCACTCACTCACTCGTGCACACTCGCGCACACTCGGGCACATTTGCACACACTCGCACACACTCGCACACTCTCGCACACACACTCGCACACACACTCGCACACACACTCGCACACACTCACTCACACTTGCACACACTCACACGCACACACTCGCACGCAAACACTCGCATGCACGCACTTGCACACACACTTACACACACTCGCACACACTCACACACATTCACACACACTCACTCGCACACAATCTCGCACCGACGCACACACTCACACACACTCACTCATACACACTCGCACCCACTCACTCGAGCACACTCGCACACACTCGCACGCACACACTCGCACGCACGCACTCGCACACACACTTACACACACCCGCACACACTCACACACATTCACACACACTCACTCACACACAAACTCGCACCCACGCACACACTCACACACACTCGCACCCACTCGCACCCACTCACTCGAGCACACTCGCACACACTCGCACGCACACACTCGCACGCACACACTCGCACACACACTAACACACTCGCACACTCTCGCACACACACTCGCACACACACTCGCACACACACTCGCACACACTCACTCACACTTGCACACACTCACACGCACACACTCGCACGCAAACACTCGCATGCACGCACTTGCACACACACTTACACACACTCGCACACACTCACACACATTCACACACACTCACTCGCACACAATCTCGCACCCACGCACACACTCACACACACTCACTCATACACACTCGCACCCACTCACTCGAGCACACTCGCACACACTCGCACGCACACACTTGCACGCACGCACTCGCACACACACTTACACACACCCGCACACACTCACACACATTCACACACACTCACTCACACACAAACTCGCACCCACGCACACACTCACACACACTCGCACCCACTCGCACCCACTCACTCAAGCACACTCGCACACACTCGCACGCACACACTCGCACGCACACACTCGCACACACACTAACACACTCGCACACACTCGCACGCACACACTAGCACACACTCGCACGCACACACTCGCACACATTCGCACACATTCGCACACACTCGCTCGCACACACTCGCACACAAACTCGCACACATTCGCACACACTGACACACACACACTCACACACACCATACACAATCGCACACACACACTCGCACACATTCGCACACACTCACACACACACACTCGCACACTCTCGCACACATTTGCACGAACTCGCACGCATTCGCACGCACTCGCACACACACGCACACACTCGCACAAACTCACACACTCGCACACACTCATACACAAGCACACACAGACTCGCATACACACACTCGCACACACCCGCACTCACTCGCATGCACTCGCACGCACACTCGCACACACTTGCACAAACTCACAAACACTCGCACACACTCATACACAATTGCACACACACTCGCACACACACACTCGCACACACTCGCACACACTTGCACACACTCGCACACACACACTCGCACACACTGGCACACACTCGCACATACACTCATACACACTCACACACACTCACACGCACACACATTCGCACACACACTTGCGCGCACACACTCGCACGCACACACTCGAACACACACACTCGCACGCACACATTCGCACAAACACTCGCACACAAACTCGCACACACTCGCACACACTCACTCACACACTCGCACACAAACTCGCACACACACACTCACACACACTCACTCATACACACTCACACACACTTACTCGCACACACTCACACACACTCGCACACACTCTCACCCATTCACTTGAGCACACTCGCACACACTCGCATGCACACACTTACATGCACACACTCGTGCACACTCGCGCAAACACACTCGCACACATTCGCACACACTCACACTCACACACTCGCACACACTCGCACACAGTCGCACACACTCGCACACACTCGCACGCACACACTCGCACACACTCGCACGCACACACTCGCACACACTCGCATGCACACACTCACACACACACTCACACACACACTCGCACACACTCGCACAAACTCCAACACACACTCGCACACACACTTGCACACACTCGCACACACTCGCACACACTCGCACATACACACATACACATTCGCACACACTCGCACACACACTCGCACACACAGTCCTACACACTCACACACACACTCACTCACACGCACACACTCGCACTCACACTCACACACACTCACACACTTACACACACTCGAACACACCGCACACACTCACAAACACTCGCACATACAGTGCTACAAGCTCACACACACTCCCACACAATCACACACTCGCACACATACTTACACACACTCACACACACTCGTACACACTCGCACACACACTCACACACACTTGCACACACTCAAACACACTCACACACACTCGCACACACACTCGCACACACTCGCACATACACTCGCACACACGCGCACACACTCGCACACACAGTCATACACACTCACACACACACTCGCACACACTCACACACACACTCACTTACTCACACGCACACACTCGCGCACTCTCGCACACACTCACACACTCGTGCACACTAGCACACACTCGCAAGCACACACTCGCACAGACTCACACACAATCACTCACACGCACACACTCGTGCACACTCACACACACTCACACATGCTCGCACACATTTGCACACACTCGCACTCACTCGCACACACACAGACACTCACACACACTCACTCACACATACTCGCACACACTTGCACCCAGTCACTCGAGCACACTCGCACACACTCGCACACACACACTCGCACACACTCACACGCACACACTCGCACACACTCGCACTCACTTGCACACACTCGTACGCACAAACTGGCACACATTCGCACACACTCACACACACACACTCACACACACTCGCACACACTCACACACACTCGCGCACACTCGCATACACTCGCACGCACTCACACGCACACACTCGCACACACCATACACAATCGCACACACACACTCGCACACATTCACACACACTCACACACACACACTCGCACACTCTCGCACACATTTGCACGAACTCGCACGCATTCGCACGCACTCGCACACACACTCTCGCACACATTTGCACGAACTCGCACGCATTCGCACAAACTCACACACTCGCACACACTCATACACAAGCACACACAGACTCGCATACACACACTCGCACACACCCGCACTCACTCGCATGCACTCGCACGCACACTCGCACACACTTGCACAAACTCACAAACACTCGCACACACTCATACACAATTGCACACACACTCGCACACACACACTCGCACACACTCGCACACACTTGCACACACTCGCACACACACACTCGCACACACTGGCACACACTCGCACATACACTCATACACACTCACACACACTCACACGCACACACATTCGCACACACACTTGCGCGCACACACTCGCACGCACACACTCGAACACACACACTCGCACGCACACATTCGCACAAACACTCGCACACAAACTCGCACACACTCGCACACACTCACTCACACACTCGCACACAAACTCGCACACACACACTCACACACACTCACTCATACACACTCACACACACTTACTCGCACACACTCACACACACTCGCACACACTCTCACCCATTCACTTGAGCACACTCGCACACACTCGCATGCACACACTTACATGCACACACTCGTGCACACTCGCGCAAACACACTCGCACACATTCGCACACACTCACACTCACACACTCGCACACACTCGCACACAGTCGCACACACTCGCACACACTCGCATGCACACACTCGCACACACTCGCACGCACACACTCGCACACACTCGCATGCACACACTCACACACACACTCACACACACACTCGCACACACTCGCACAAACTCCAACACACACTCGCACACACACTTGCACACACTCGCACACACTCGCACACACTCGCACATACACACATACACATTCGCACACACTCGCACACACACTCGCACACACAGTCCTACACACTCACACACACACTCACTCACACGCACACACTCGCACTCACACTCACACACACTCACACACTTACACACACTCGAACACACCCACACACACTCACAAACACTCGCACATACAGTGCTACAAGCTCACACACACTCCCACACAATCACACACTCGCACACATACTTACACACACTCACACACACTCGTACACACTCGCACACACACTCACACACACTTGCACACACTCAAACACACTCACACACACTCGCACACACACTCGCACACACTCGCACATACACTCGCACACACGCGCACACACTCGCACACACAGTCATACACACTCACACACACACTCGCACACACTCACACACACACTCACTTACTCACACGCACACACTCGCGCACTCTCGCACACACTCACACACTCGTGCACACTAGCACACACTCGCAAGCACACACTCGCACAGACTCACACACAATCACTCACACGCACACACTCGTGCACACTCACACACACTCACACATGCTCGCACACATTTGCACACACTCGCACTCACTCGCACACACTCAGACACTCACACACACTCACTCACACATACTCGCACACACTTGCACCCAGTCACTCGAGCACACTCGCACACACTCGCACACACACACTCGCACACACTCACACGCACACACTCGCACACACTCGCACGCACACATTGGCACACACTCGCACTCACTTGCACACACTCGTACGCACAAACTGGCACACATTCGCACACACTCACACACACACACTCACACACACTCGCACACACTCACACACACTCGCGCACACTCGCATACACTCGCACGCACTCACACGCACACACTCGCACACACCATACACAATCGCACACACACACTCGCACACATTCACACACACTCACACACACACACTCGCACACTCTCGCACACATTTGCACGAACTCGCACGCATTCGCACGCACTCGCACACACACTCTCGCACACATTTGCACGAACTCGCACGCATTCGCACAAACTCACACACTCGCACACACTCATACACAATCACACACAGACTCGCATACACACACTCGCACACACCCGCACTCACTCGCATGCACTCGCACGCACACTCGCACACACTTGCACAAACTCACAAACACTCGCACACACTCATACACAATTGCACACACACTGGCACACACACACTCGCACACACTCGCACACACTCGCACACATTCGCACACACTCACTCGCACACACTCGCACACAAACTCGCACACACTCGCACACAAACTCGCACACACGCAGACACTCACACACACTCACTCACACATACTCGCACACACTTGCACCCAGTCACTCGAGCACACTCGCACACACACACTCGCACACACTCACACGCACACACTCGCGCACACTCGCACGCACACATTCGCACACACTCGCACTCACTTGCACACACTCGTACGCACAAACTGGCACACATTCGCACACACTCACACACTCACACACACAAACTCGCACACTCTCGCACACATTTGCACGCACTCGCACGCACTCGCACACACACGCACACACTCGCACAAACTCACACACTCGCACACACTCATACACAATCACACACAGACTCGCATACACACACTCGCACACACCCGCACTCACTCGCATGCACTCGCACGCACACTCGCACACACTTGCACAAACTCAAAAACACTCACACACACTCATACACAATTGCACACACACTCGCACACACACACTCGCACAAACTCGCACACACTTGCACAGACTCGCACACACACACTCGCACACACTGGCACACACTCGCACATACACTCATACACACTCGCACACACTCACACGCACACACATTCGCACACACACTCTCGCGCACACACTCGCGCGCACACACTGGCACACACTCGCACATACACTCATACACACTCGCACACACTCACACGCACACACATTCGCACACACACTCTCGCGCACACACTCGCACGCACACACTCGAACACACACTCGCACGCACACACTCGCACAAACACTCGCACACAAACTCTCACACACTCGCACACACTCACTCACACACACTCGCACACAAACTCGCACACACACACTCACACACACTCACTCATACACACTCACACACACTTACTCGCACACACTCACACACAATCGCAAACACTCTCACCCATTCACTCGAGCACACTCGCACACACTCGCATGCACACACTTACATGCACAAACTCGTGCACACTCGCGCACACACACTCGCACACATTCGCACACACTCACACTCACACACTCGCACACACTCACACACAGTCGCACACACTCGCACACACTCGCACGCACACACTTGCACACACTCGCACACACTTTCACACACTCACACACACACTCCTAAACACTCGCACAGAAAGTCCTACACACTCACACACACAATCGCACACACTCGCACACACTCATGCACACTCGCACACACACTCGCACACACTTATGCACAATCGCACACACTCGTACACACACTCGCACACACTCGCACACACTCACACACACACTCGCACACACTCACACACACTTGCACACACTCGCACACACAATCGCACACGCTCGCACACACTTACATGCACACACTCACACACACTCGCACCCACTCACTCGTGCACACTCGCGCACACTCGGGCACATTTGCACACACTCGCACACACTCACACACACACTCGCTCACACTCACACACACACACTCGCACACACACTCACACACACTCGCACACGCTCGCACACACTTACATGCACACACTCACACACACTCGCACCCACTCACTCGTGCACACTCGCGCACACTCGGGCACATTTGCACACACTCGCACACACTCGCACACACACTCGCACACACACTCGCACACACTCACTCACACTCACACACACTCGCACGCACACACTCGCACGCACACACTCGCACACACACTCGCACAGAAACACTCGCACACACTCACACACACACTCGCTCACACTCACACACACACACTCGCACACACACTCACACACACTCGCACACGCTCGCACACACTTACATGCACACACTCACACACACTCGCACCCACTCACTCGTGCACACTCGCGCACACTCGGGCACATTTGCACACACTCGCACACACTCGCACACACACTCGCACACACACTCGCACACACTCACTCACACTCACACACACTCGCACGCACACACTCGCACGCACACACTCGCACACACACTCGCACAGAAACACTCGCACACACTTGCACACATTCGCACACACTCACTCGCACACTAACTCGCACACACGCACACACACTCACTTATACACACTCGCACTCACTCACTCGTGCACACTCGCGCACACTCGGGCACATTTGCACACACTCGCAAACACTCGCACACTCTCGCACACACACTCGCACACACACTCGCACACACTCACTCACACTTGCACACACTCACTCACACTTGCACACACTCGCACGCACACACTCGCACGCAAACACTCGCATGCACGCACTTGCACACACTTACACACACTCGCACACACTCACACACATTCACACACACTCACTTGCACACAATCTCGCACCCACGCACACACTCACACACACTCACTCATACACACTCGCACCCACTCACTCGAGCACACTCGCACACACTCGCACGCACACACTCACACTCACACACTCGCACACACTCGCACACAGTCGCACACACTCGCACACACTCGCACGCACACACTTGCACACACTCGCACACACTTTCACACACTCACACACACACTCCTAAACACTCGCACAGAAAGTCCTACACACTCACACACACAATCGCACACACTCGCACACACTCATGCACACTCGCACACACTTATGCACACTCGCACACACTCACACACACTTGCACACACTCGCACACACACTCATACACACTCGCTCACACTCACACACACACACTCGCACACACACTCACACACACTCGCACACGCTCGCACACACTTATGCACAATCGCACACACTCACACACACTCACACACACACTCGCACACACTCACACACACTTGCACACACTCGCACATACACTCATACACACTCGCTCACACTCACACACACACACTCGCACACACACTCACACACACTCGCACATGCTCGCACATACTTACATGCACACACTCACACACACTCGCACCCACTCACTCGTGCACACTCGCGCACACTCGGGTACATTTGCACACACTCGCACACACACTCGCACACACACTCGCACACACTCACTCACACTCACACACACTCGCACGCACACACTCGCACGCACACACTCTCACACACACTCGCACAGAAACACTCGCACACACTCGCACACATTCGCACACACTCACTCGCACACTAACTCGCACACACGCACACACACTCACTTATACACACTCGCACTCACTCACTCGTGCACACTCGCGCACACTCGGGCACATATGCACACACTCGCACACACTCGCACACTCTCGCACACACACTCGCACACACACTCGCACACACTCGCACACACTCACTCACACTTGCAAACGCTCGCATGCACGCACTTGCACACACACTTACACACACTCGCACACACTCACACACATTCACACACACTCACTCGCACACAATCTCGCACCCACGCACACACTCACACACACTCACTCATACACACTCGCACCCACTCACTCGAGCACACTCGCACACACTCGCACGCACACACTCGCACGCACACACTCACACGCACGCACTCGCACACACACTTACACACACTAGCACACACTCACTCACACTCACACACACTCGCACGCACACACTCGCACGCACACACTCGCACACACACTCGCACAGAAACACTCGCACACACTTGCACACATTCGCACACACTCACTCGCACACTAACTCGCACACACGCACACACACTCACTTATACACACTCGCACTCACTCACTCGTGCACACTCGCGCACACTCGGGCACATTTGCACACACTCGCAAACACTCGCACACTCTCGCACACACACTCGCACACACACTCGCACACACTCACTCACACTTGCACACACTCACTCACACTTGCACACACTCGCACGCACACACTCGCACGCAAACACTCGCATGCACGCACTTGCACACACTTACACACACTCGCACACACTCACACACATTCACACACACTCACTTGCACACAATCTCGCACCCACGCACACACTCACACACACTCACTCATACACACTCGCACCCACTCACTCGAGCACACTCGCACACACTCGCACGCACACACTCACACTCACACACTCGCACACACTCGCACACAGTCGCACACACTCGCACACACTCGCACGCACACACTTGCACACACTCGCACACACTTTCACACACTCACACACACACTCCTAAACACTCGCACAGAAAGTCCTACACACTCACACACACAATCGCACACACTCGCACACACTCATGCACACTCGCACACACTTATGCACACTCGCACACACTCAGACACACTTGCACACACTCGCACACACACTCATACACACTCGCTCACACTCACACACACACACTCGCACACACACTCACACACACTCGCACACGCTCGCACACACTTATGCACAATCGCACACACTCGTACACACACTCGCACACACTCACACACACTCACACACACACTCGCACACACTCACACACACTTGCACACACTCGCACATACACTCATACACACTCGCTCACACTCACACACACACACTCGCACACACACTCACACACACTCGCACATGCTCGCACATACTTACATGCACACACTCACACACACTTGCACCCACTCACTCGTGCACACTCGCGCACACTCAGGTACATTTGCACACACTCGCACACACACTCGCACACACACTCGCACACACTCACTCACACTCACACACACTCGCACGCACACACTCGCACGCACACACTCTCACACACACTCGCACAGAAACACTCGCACACACTCGCACACATTCGCACACACTCACTCGCACACTAACTCGCACACACGCACACACACTCACTTATACACACTCGCACTCACTCACTCGTGCACACTCGCGCACACTCGGGCACATATGCACACACTCGCACACACTCGCACACTCTCGCACACACACTCGCACACACACTCGCACACACTCGCACACACTCACTCACACTTGCACACACTCACACGCACACACTCGCATGCAAACACTCGCATGCACGCACTTGCACACACACTTACACACACTCGCACACACTCACACACATTCACACACACTCACTCGCACACAATCTCGCACCCACGCACACACTCACACACACTCACTCATACACACTCGCACCCACTCACTCGAGCACACTCGCACACACTCGCACGCACACACTCGCACGCACACACTCACACGCACGCACTCGCACACACACTTACACACACTCGCACACACTCACACACATTCACACACACTCACTCGCACACAAACTCGCACCCACGCACACACTCACACACACTCGCACCCACTCACTCGAGCACACTCGCACACACTCGCACGCACACACTCGCACGCACACACTCGCACACACACTAACACACTCGCACACACTCGCACGCACACACTAGCACACACTCGCACACACACACTCGCACACACTCGCACACATTCGCACACACTCACTCGCACACACTCGCACACAAACTCGCACACACTTGCACACAAACTCGCACACACGCAGACACTCACACACACTCACTAACACATACTCGCACACACTTGCACCCAGTCACTCGAGCACACTCGCACACACTCGCACACACACACTCACACGCACACACTTGCGCACACTCGCACGCACACATTGGCACACACTCGCACTCACTTGCACACACTCGTACGCACAAACTGGCACACATTCGCACACACTCACACACACACACACTCGCACACACTCACACACACTCGTGCACACTCGCACACACTCGCACGCACACACTCGCACGCACGCACTCGCACACACACTTACACACACCCGCACACACTCACACACATTCACACACACTCACTCACACACAAACTCGCACCCACGCACACACTCACACACACTCGCACCCACTCGCACCCACTCACTCGAGCACACTCGCACACACTCGCACGCACACACTCGCACGCACACACTCGCACACACACTAACACACTCGCACACACTCGCACGCACACACTAGCACACACTCGCACGCAAACACTCGCACACATTCGCACACATTCGCACACACTCACTCGCACACACTCGCACACAAACTCGCACACATTCGCACACACTGACACACACACACTCACACACACCATACACAATCGCACACACACACTCGCACACATTCGCACACACTCACACACACACACTCGCACACTCTCGCACACATTTGCACGAACTCGCACGCATTCGCACGCACTCGCACACACACGCACACACTCGCACAAACTCACACACTCGCACACACTCATACACAAGCACACACAGACTCGCATACACACACTCGCACACACCCGCACTCACTCGCATGCACTCGCACGCACACTCGCACACACTTGCACAAACGCACAAACACTCGCACACACTCATACACAATTGCACACACACTCGCACACACACACTCGCACACACTCGCACACACTTGCACACACTCGCACACACACACTCGCACACACTGGCACACACTCGCACATACACTCATACACACTCACACACACTCACACGCACACACATTCGCACACACACTTGCGCGCACACACTCGCGCGCACACACTCGAACACACACACTCGCACGCACACATTCGCACAAACAATCGCACACAAACTCGCACACACTCGCACACACTCACTCACACACACTCGCACACAAACTCGCACACACACACTCACACACACTCACTCATACACACTCACACACACTTACTCGCACACACTCACACACACTCGCACACACTCTCACCCATTCACTTGAGCACACTCGCACACACTCGCATGCACACACTTACATGCACACACTCGTGCACACTCGCGCAAACACACTCGCACACATTCGCACACACTCACACACTCGCACACACTCGCACACAGTCGCACACACTCGCACACACTTGCACGCACACACTCGCACACACTCGCACGCACACACTCGCACACACTCGCATGCACACACTCGCACACACACTCACACACACACTCGCACACACTCGCACAAACTCCAACACACACTCGTACACACTCACAAACACTCGCACACACACTCGCACACACTCGCACACACTCGCACACACTCGCACATACACACATACATATTCGCACACACTCGCACACACACTCGCACACACAGTCCTACACACTCACACACACACTCGCAAACACTTGCACACACTCACACACACACTCACTCACACGCACACACTCGCACTCACACTCACACACACTCACACACTTACACACACTCGAACACACCCGCACACACTCACAAACACTCGCACATACAGTGCTACAAGCTCACACACACTCCCACACAATCACACACTCGCACACATACTTACACACACTCACACACACTCGTACGCACTCGCACACACACTCGCACACACTTGCACACACTCAAACACACTCACACACACACTCGCACACACACTCGCACACACTCGCACATACACTCGCACACACGCGCACACACTCGCACACACAGTCATACACACTCACACACACACTCGCACACACTCACACACACACTCACTTACTCACACGCACACACTCGCGCACTCTCGCACACACTCACACACTCGTGCACACTAGCACACACTCGCAAGCACACACTCGCACAGACTCACACACAATCACTCACACGCACACACTCGTGCACACTCACACACACTCACACACTCACACACGCTCGCACACATTTGCACACACTCGCACTCACTCGCACGCACGCAGACACTCACACACACTCACTCACACATACTCGCACACACTTGCACCCAGTCACTCGAGCACACTCGCACACACTCGCACACACACACTCGCACACACTCACACGCACACACTCGCACACACTCGCACGCACACATTGGCACACACTCGCACTCACTTGCACACACTCGTACGCACAAACTGGCACACATTCGCACACACTCACACACACACACTCACACACACACACTCGCACACACTCACACACACTCGCGCACACTCGCATACACTCGCACGCACTCACACGCACACACTCGCACACACCATACACAATCGCACACACACACTCGCACACATTCACACACACTCACACACACACACTCGCACACTCTCGCACACATTTGCACGAACTCGCACGCATTCGCACGCACTCGCACACACACTCTCGCACACATTTGCACGAACTCGCACGCATTCGCACAAACTCACACACTCGCATACACTCATACACAAACACACACAGACTCGCATACACACACTCGCACACACCCGCACTCACTCGCATGCACTCGCACGCACACTCGCACACACTTGCACAAACTCACAAACACTCGCACACACTCATACACAATTGCACACACACTGGCACACACACACTCGCACACACTCGCACACATTCGCACACATTCGCACACACTCACTCGCACACACTCGCACACAAACTCGCACACACTCGCACACAAACTCGCACACACGCAGACACTCACACACACTCACTCACACATACTCGCACACACTTGCACCCAGTCACTCGAGCACACTCGCACACACTCGCACACACACACTCGCACACACTCACACGCACACACTCGCGCACACTCGCACACACACATTCGCACACACTCGCACTCACTTGCACACACTCGTACGCACAAACTGGCACACATTCGCACACACTCACACACTCACACACACAAACTCGCACACTCTCGCACACATTTGCACGCACTCGCACGCACTCGCACAAACTCACACACTCGCACACACTCATACACAATCACACACAGACTCGCATACACACACTCGCACACACCCGCACTCACTCGCATGCACTCGCACGCACACTCGCACACACTTGCACAAACTCACAAACACTCACACACACTCATACACAATTGCACACACACTCGCACACACACACTCGCACAAACTCGCACACACTTGCACAGACTCGCACACACACACTCGCACACACTGGCACACACTCGCACATACACTCATACACACTCGCACACACTCACACGCACACACATTCGCACACACACTCTCGCGCACACACTCGCGCGCACACACTCGAACACACACTCGCACGCACACACTCGCACAAACACTCGCACACAAACTCTCACACACTCGCACACACTCACTCACACACACTCGCACACAAACTCGCACACACACACTCACACACACTCACTCATACACACTCACACACACTTACTCGCACACACTCACACACAATCGCAAACACTCTCACCCATTCACTCGAGCACACTCGCACACACTCGCATGCACACACTTACATGCACACACTCGTGCACACTCGCGCACACACACTCGCACACATTCGTACACACTCACACTCACACACTCGCACACACTCACACACAGTCGCACACACTCGCACACACTCGCACGCACACACTTGCACACACTCGCACACACTTTCACACACTCACACACACACTCCTAAACACTCGCACAGAAAGTCCTACACACTCACACACACAATCGCACACACTCGCACACACTCATGCACACTCGCACACACACTCGCACACATTTATGCACAATCGCACACACTCGTACACACACTCGCACACACTTGCACACACTCACACACACACTCGCACACACTCACACACACTTGCACACACTCGCACACACACTCATACACACTCGCTCACACTCACACACACACACTCGCACACACACTCACACACACTCGCACACGCTCGCACACACTTACATGCACACACTCACACACACTCGCACCCACTCACTCGTGCACACTCGCGCACACTCGGGCACATTTGCACACACTCGCACACACTCGCACACACACTCGCACACACACTCGCACACACTCACTCACACACACTCGCACGCACACACTCGCACGCACACACTCGCACACACACTCGCACAGAAACACTCGCACACACTTGCACACATTCGCACGCACACACTCGCATGCAAACACTCGCATGCACGCACTTGCACACACACTTACACACACTCGCACACACTCACACACATTCACACACACTCACTCGCACACAATCTCGCACCCACACACTCACACACACTCACTCATACACACTCGCACACACTCACTCGAGCACACTCGCACACACTCGCACGCACACACTCGCACGCACACACTCACACGCACGCACTCGCACACACACTTACACACACTCGCACACACTCACACACATTCACACACACTCACTCGCACACAAACTCGCACCCACGCACACACTCACACACACTCGCACCCACTCACTCGAGCACACTCGCACACACTCGCACACACACTAACACACTCGCACACACTCGCACGCACACACTAGCACACACTCGCACACACACACTCGCACACACTCGCACACATTCGCACACACTCACTCGCACACACTCGCACACAAACTCGCACACACTCGCACACAAACTCGCACACACGCAGACACTCACACACACTCACTAACACATACTCGCACACACTTGCACCCAGTCACTCGAGCACACTCGCACACACACACTCACACGCACACACTTGCGCACACTCGCACGCACACATTGGCACACACTCGCACTCACTTGCACACACTCGTACGCACAAACTGGCACACATTCGCACACACTCACACACACACACACTCGCACACACTCACACACACTCGTGCACACTCGCACACACTCGCACGCACACACTCGCACACACGCACTTGCACACACACTTACACACACCCGCACACACTCACACACATTCACACACACTCACTCACACACAAACTCGCACCCACGCACACACTCACACACACTCGCACCCACTCGCACCCACTCACTCGAGCACACTCGCACACACTCGCACGCACACACTCGCACACACACTAACACACTCGCACACACTCGCACGCACACACTAGCACACACTCGCATGCAAACACTCGCACACATTCGCACACATTCGCACACACTCACTCGCACACACTCGCACACAAACTCGCACACATTCGCACACACTGACACACACACACTCACACACACCATACACAATCGCACACACACACTCGCACACATTCGCACACACTCACACACACACACTCGCACACTCTCGCACACATTTGCACGAACTCGCACGCATTCGCACGCACTCGCACACACACGCACACACTCGCACAAACTCACACACTCGCACACACTCATACACAAGCACACACAGACTCGCATACACACACTCGCACACACCCGCACTCACTCGCATGCACTCACACGCACACTCGCACACACTTGCACAAACGCACAAACACTCGCACACACTCATACACAATTGCACACACACTCGCAAACACACACTCGCACACACTCGCACACACTTGCACACACTCGCACACACACACTCGCACACACTGGCACACACTCGCACATACACTCATACACACTCACACACACTCACACGCACACACATTCGCACACACACTTGCGCGCACACACTCGCGCGCACACACTCGAACACACACACTCGCACGCACACATTCGCACAAACACTCGCACACAAACTCGCACACACTCGCACACACTCACTCACACACACTCGCACACAAACTCGCACACACACACTCACACACACTCACTCATACACACTCACACACACTTACTCGCACACACTCACACACACTCGCACACACTCTCACCCATTCACTTGAGCACACTCGCACACACTCGCATGCACACACTTACATGCACACACTCGTGCACACTCGCGCAAACACACTCGCACACATTCGCACACACTCACACACTCGCACACACTCGCACACAGTCGCACACACTCGCACGCACACACTCGCACACACTCGCACGCACACACTCGCACACACTCGCATGCACACACTCGCACACACACTCACACACACACTCGCACACACTCGCACAAACTCCAACACACACTCGTACACACTCACAAACACTCGCACACACACTCGCACACACTCGCACACACTCGCACACACTCGCACATACACACATACACATTCGCACACACTCGCACACACACTCGCACACACAGTCCTACACACACACACACTCGCAAACACTTGCACACACTCACACACACACTCACTCACACGCACACACTCGCACTCACACTCACACACACTCACACACTTACACACACTCGAACACACCCGCACACACTCACAAACACTCGCACATACAGTGCTACAAGCTCACACACACTCCCACACAATCACACACTCGCACACATACTTACACACACTCACACACACTCGTACGCACTCGCACACACACTCGCACACACTTGCACACACTCAAACACACTCACACACACACTCGCACACACACTCGCACACACTCGCACATACACTCGCACACACGCGCACACACTCGCACACACAGTCATACACACTCACACACACACTCGCACACACTCACACACACACTCACTTACTCACACGCACACACTCGCGCACTCTCGCACACACTCACACACTCGTGCACACTAGCACACACTCGCAAGCACACACTCGCACAGACTCACACACAATCACTCACACGCACACACTCGTGCACACTCACACACACTCACACACTCACACACGCTCGCACACATTTGCACACACTCGCACTCACTCGCACGCACGCAGACACTCACACACACTCACTCACACATACTCGCACACACTTGCACCCAGTCACTCGAGCACACTCGCACACACTCGCACACACACACTCGCACACACTCACACGCACACACTCGCACACACTCGCACGCACACATTGGCACACACTCGCACTCACTTGCACACACTCGTACGCACAAACTGGCACACATTCGCACACACTCACACACACACACTCACACACACACACTCGCACACACTCACACACACTCGCGCACACTCGCATACACTCGCACGCACTCACACGCACACACTCGCACACACCATACACAATCGCACACACACACTCGCACACATTCACACACACTCACACACACACACTCGCACACTCTCGCACACATTTGCACGAACTCGCACGCATTCGCACGCACTCGCACACACACTCTCGCACACATTTGCACGAACTCGCACGCATTCGCACAAACTCACACACTCGCATACACTCATACACAAACACACACAGACTCGCATACACACACTCGCACACACCCGCACTCACTCGCATGCACTCGCACGCACACTCGCACACACTTGCACAAACTCACAAACACTCGCACACACTCATACACAATTGCACACACACTGGCACACACACACTCGCACACACTCGCACACATTCGCACACATTCGCACACACTCACTCGCACACACTCGCACACAAACTCGCACACACTCGCACACAAACTCGCACAAACGCAGACACTCACACACACTCACTCACACATACTCGCACACACTTGCACCCAGTCACTCGAGCACACTCGCACACACTCGCACACACACACTCGCACACACTCACACGCACACACTCGCGCACACTCGCACGCACACATTCGCACACACTCGCACTCACTTGCACACACTCGTACGCACAAACTGGCACACATTCGCACACACTCACACACTCACACACACAAACTCGCACACTCTCGCACACATTTGCACGCACTCGCACGCACTCGCACACACACGCACACACTCGCACAAACTCACACACTCGCACACACTCATACACAATCACACAGACTCGCATACACACACTCGCACACACCCGCACTCACTCGCATGCACTCGCACGCACACTCGCACACACTTGCACAAACTCACAAACACTCACACACACTCATACACAATTGCACACACACTCGCACACACACACTCGCACAAACTCGCACACACTTGCACAGACTCGCACACACACACTCGCACACACTGGCACACACTCGCACATACACTCATACACACTCGCACACACTCACACGCACACACATTCGCACACACACTCTCGCGCACACACTCGCGCGCACACACTGGCACACACTCGCACATACACTCATACACACTCGCACACACTCACACGCACACACATTCGCACACACACTCTCGCGCACACACTCGCGCGCACACACTCGAACACACACTCGCACGCACACACTCGCACAAACACTCGCACACAAACTCTCACACACTCGCACACACTCACTCACACACACTCGCACACAAACTCGCACACACACACTCACACACACTCACTCATACACACTCACACACACTTACTCGCACACACTCACACACAATCGCAAACACTCTCACCCATTCACTCGAGCACACTCGCACACACTCGCATGCACACACTTACATGCACAAACTCGTGCACACTCGCGCACACACACTCGCACACATTCGTACACACTCACACTCACACACTCGCACACACTCACACACAGTCGCACACACTCGCACACACTCGCACGCACACACTTGCACACACTCGCACACACTTTCACACACTCACACACACACTCCTAAACACTCGCACAGAAAGTCCTACACACTCACACACACAATCGCACACACTCGCACACACTCATGCACACTCGCACACACACTCGCACACATTTATGCACAATCGCACACACTCATACACACACTCGCACACACTTGCACACACTCACACACACACTCGCACACACTCACACACACTTGCACACACTCGCACACACACTCATACACACTCGCTCACACTCACACACACACACTCGCACACACACTCACACACACTCGCACACGCTCGCACACACTTACATGCACACACTCACACACACTCGCACCCACTCACTCGTGCACACTCGCGCACACTCGGGCACATTTGCACACACTCGCACACACTCGCACACACACTCGCACACACACTCGCACACACTCACTCACACTCACACACACTCGCACGCACACACTCGCACGCACACACTCGCACACACACTCGCACAGAAACACTCGCACACACTTGCACACATTCGCACACACTCACTCGCACACTAACTCGCACACACGCACACACACTCACTTATACACACTCGCACTCACTCACTCGTGCACACTCGCGCACACTCGGGCACATTTGCACACACTCGCACACACTCGCACACTCTCGCACACACACTCGCACACACACTCGCACACACACTCGCACACACTCACTCACACTTGCAAACACTTGCACGCACACACTCGCACGCAAACACTCGCATGCACACACTTGCACACACTCACACACACACTCGCACACACTCACACACACTTGCACACACTCGCACACACACTCATACACACTCGCTCACACTCACACACACACACTCGCACACACACTCACACACACTCGCACACGCTCGCACACACTTATGCACAATCGCACACACTCGTACACACACTCGCACACACTCACACACACTCGCACACACACTCACACACACTCGCACATGCTCGCACACACTTACATGCACACACTCACACACACTCGCACCCACTCACTCGTGCACACTCGCGCACACTCGGGTACATTTGCACACACTCGCACACACACTCGCACACACACTCACACACACTCACTCACACTCACACACACTCGCACGCACACACTCGCACGCACACACTCTCACACACACTCGCACAGAAACACTCGCACACACTCGCACACATTCGCACACACTCACTCGCACACTAACTCGCACACACGCACACACACTCACTTATACACACTCGCACTCACTCACTCGTGCACACTCGCGCACACTCGGGCACATATGCACACACTCGCACACACTCGCACACTCTCGCACACACACTCGCACACACACTCGCACACACTCGCACACACTCACTCACACTTGCACACACTCGCACGCACACACTCGCATGCAAACACTCGCATGCACGCACTTGCACACACACTTACACACACACACACTCACACACTCGCACACACTCGCACACTTTCGCACACACTCGCACACACTCGCATGCACACACTTGCACACACTCGCACACACTTTCACACACTCACACACACACTCCTAAACACTCGCACAGAAAGTCCTACACACTCACACACACAATCGCACACACTCGCACACACTCATGCACACTCGCACACACTTATGCACACTCGCACACACTCACACACACTTGCACACACTCGCACACACACTCATACACACTCGCTCACACTCACACACACACACTCGCACACACACTCACACACACTCGCACACGCTCGCACACACTTACATGCACACACTCACACACACTCGCACCCACTCACTCGTGCACACTCGCGCACACTCGGGCACATTTGCACACACTCGCACACACTCGCACACACACTCGCACACACACTCGCACACACTCACTCACACTCACACACACTCGCACGCACACACTCGCACGCACACACTCGCACACACACTCGCACAGAAACACTCGCACACACTCGCACACATTCGCACACACTCACTCGCACACTAACTCACACACACGCACACACACTCACTTATACACACTCGCACTCACTCACTCGTGCACACTCGCGCACACTCGGGCACATTTGCACACACTCGCACACACTCGCACACTCTCGCACACACACTCGCACACACACTCGCACACACACTCGCACACACTCACTCACACTTGCACACACTCACACGCACACACTCGCACGCAAACACTCGCATGCACGCACTTGCACACACACTTACACACACTCGCACACACTCACACACATTCACACACACTCACTCGCACACAATCTCGCACCGACGCACACACTCACACACACTCACTCATACACACTCGAACCCACTCACTCGAGCACACTCGCACACACTCGCACGCACACACTCGCACGCACGCACTCGCACACACACTTACACACACCCGCACACACTCACACACATTCACACACACTCACTCACACACAAACTCGCACCCACGCACACACTCACACACACTCGCACCCACTCGCACCCACTCACTCGAGCACACTCGCACACACTCGCACGCACACACTCGCACGCACACACTCGCACACACACTAACACACTCGCACACTCTCGCACACACACTCGCACACACACTCGCACACACACTCGCACACACTCACTCACACTTGCACACACTCACACGCACACACTCGCACGCAAACACTCGCATGCACGCACTTGCACACACACTTACACACACTCGCACACACTCACACACATTCACACACACTCACTCGCACACAATCTCGCACCCACGCACACACTCACACACACTCACTCATACACACTCGCACCCACTCACTCGAGCACACTCGCACACACTCGCACGCACACACTTGCACGCACGCACTCGCACACACACTTACACACACCCGCACACACTCACACACATTCACACACACTCACTCACACACAAACTCGCACCCACGCACACACTCACACACACTCGCACCCACTCGCACCCACTCACTCAAGCACACTCGCACACACTCGCACGCACACACTCGCACGCACACACTCGCACACACACTAACACACTCGCACACACTCGCACGCACACACTAGCACACACTCGCACGCACACACTCGCACACATTCGCACACATTCGCACACACTCGCTCGCACACACTCGCACACAAACTCGCACACATTCGCACACACTGACACACACACACTCACACACACCATACACAATCGCACACACACACTCGCACACATTCGCACACACTCACACACACACACTCGCACACTCTCGCACACATTTGCACGAACTCGCACGCATTCGCACGCACTCGCACACACACGCACACACTCGCACAAACTCACACACTCGCACACACTCATACACAAGCACACACAGACTCGCATACACACACTCGCACACACCCGCACTCACTCGCATGCACTCGCACGCACACTCGCACACACTTGCACAAACTCACAAACACTCGCACACACTCATACACAATTGCACACACACTCGCACACACACACTCGCACACACTCGCACACACTTGCACACACTCGCACACACACACTCGCACACACTGGCACACACTCGCACATACACTCATACACACTCACACACACTCACACGCACACACATTCGCACACACACTTGCGCGCACACACTCGCACGCACACACTCGAACACACACACTCGCACGCACACATTCGCACAAACACTCGCACACAAACTCGCACACACTCGCACACACTCACTCACACACTCGCACACAAACTCGCACACACACACTCACACACACTCACTCATACACACTCACACACACTTACTCGCACACACTCACACACACTCGCACACACTCTCACCCATTCACTTGAGCACACTCGCACACACTCGCATGCACACACTTACATGCACACACTCGTGCACACTCGCGCAAACACACTCGCACACATTCGCACACACTCACACTCACACACTCGCACACACTCGCACACAGTCGCAAACACTCGCACACACTCGCACGCACACACTCGCACACACTCGCACGCACACTCACTTACTCACACGCACACACTCGCGCACTCTCGCACACACTCACACACTCGTGCACACTAGCACACACTCGCAAGCACACACTCGCACAGACTCACACACAATCACTCACACGCACACACTCGTGCACACTCACACACACTCACACATGCTCGCACACATTTGCACACACTCGCACTCACTCGCACACACGCAGACACTCACACACACTCACTCACACATACTCGCACACACTTGCACCCAGTCACTCGAGCACACTCGCACACACTCGCACACACACACTCGCACACACTCACACGCACACACTCGCACACACTCGCACTCACTTGCACACACTCGTACGCACAAACTGGCACACATTCGCACACACTCACACACACACACTCACACACACTCGCACACACTCACACACACTCGCGCACACTCGCATACACTCGCACGCACTCACACGCACACACTCGCACACACCATACACAATCGCACACACACACTCGCACACATTCACACACACTCACACACACACACTCGCACACTCTCGCACACATTTGCACGAACTCGCACGCATTCGCACGCACTCGCACACACACTCTCGCACACATTTGCACGAACTCGCACGCATTCGCACAAACTCACACACTCGCACACACTCATACACAAGCACACACAGACTCGCATACACACACTCGCACACACCCGCACTCACTCGCATGCACTCGCACGCACACTCGCACACACTTGCACAAACTCACAAACACTCGCACACACTCATACACAATTGCACACACACTCGCACACACACACTCGCACACACTCGCACACACTTGCACACACTCGCACACACACACTCGCACACACTGGCACACACTCGCACATACACTCATACACACTCACACACACTCACACGCACACACATTCGCACACACACTTGCGCGCACACACTCGCACGCACACACTCGAACACACACACTCGCACGCACACATTCGCACAAACACTCGCACACAAACTCGCACACACTCGCACACACTCACTCACACACTCGCACACAAACTCGCACACACACACTCACACACACTCACTCATACACACTCACACACACTTACTCGCACACACTCACACACACTCGCACACACTCTCACCCATTCACTTGAGCACACTCGCACACACTCGCATGCACACACTTACATGCACACACTCGTGCACACTCGCGCAAACACACTCGCACACATTCGCACACACTCACACTCACACACTCGCACACACTCGCACACAGTCGCACACACCCGCACACACTCGCACGCACACACTCGCACACACTCGCACGCACACACTCGCACACACTCGCATGCACACACTCACACACACACTCACACACACACTCGCACACACTCGCACAAACTCCAACACACACTCGCACACACACTTGCACACACTCGCACACACTCGCACACACTCGCACATACACACATACACATTCGCACACACTCGCACACACACTCGCACACACAGTCCTACACACTCACACACACACTCACTCACACGCACACACTCGCACTCACACTCACACACACTCACACACTTACACACACTCGAACACACCCGCACACACTCACAAACACTCGCACATACAGTGCTACAAGCTCACACACACTCCCACACAATCACACACTCGCACACATACTTACACACACTCACACACACTCGTACACACTCGCACACACACTCACACACACTTGCACACACTCAAACACACTCACACACACTCGCACACACACTCGCACACACTCGCACATACACTCGCACACACGCGCACACACTCGCACACACAGTCATACACACTCACACACACACTCGCACACACTCACACACACACTCACTTACTCACACGCACACACTCGCGCACTCTCGCACACACTCACACACTCGTGCACACTAGCACACACTCGCAAGCACACACTCGCACAGACTCACACACAATCACTCACACGCACACACTCGTGCACACTCACACACACTCACACATGCTCGCACACATTTGCACACACTCGCACTCACTCGCACACACGCAGACACTCACACACACTCACTCACACATACTCGCACACACTTGCACCCAGTCACTCGAGCACACTCGCACACACTCGCACACACACACTCGCACACACTCACACGCACACACTCGCACACACTCGCACGCACACATTGGCACACACTCGCACTCACTTGCACACACTCGTACGCACAAACTGGCACACATTCGCACACACTCACACACACACACTCACACACACTCGCACACACTCACACACACTCGCGCACACTCGCATACACTCGCACGCACTCACACGCACACACTCGCACACACCATACACAATCGCACACACACACTCGCACACATTCACACACACTCACACACACACACTCGCACACTCTCGCACACATTTGCACGAACTCGCACGCATTCGCACGCACTCGCACACACACTCTCGCACACATTTGCACGAACTCGCACGCATTCGCACAAACTCACACACTCGCACACACTCATACACAATCACACACAGACTCGCATACACACACTCGCACACACCCGCACTCACTCGCATGCACTCGCACGCACACTCGCACACACTTGCACAAACTCACAAACACTCGCACACACTCATACACAATTGCACACACACTGGCACACACACACTCGCACACACTCGCACACACTCGCACACATTCGCACACACTCACTCGCACACACTCGCACACAAACTCGCACACACTCGCACACAAACTCGCACACACGCAGACACTCACACACACTCACTCACACATACTCGCACACACTTGCACCCAGTCACTCGAGCACACTCGCACACACTCGCACACACACACTCGCACACACTCACACGCACACACTCGCGCACACTCGCACGCACACATTCGCACACACTCGCACTCACTTGCACACACTCGTACGCACAAACTGGCACACATTCGCACACACTCACACACTCACACACACAAACTCGCACACTCTCGCACACATTTGCACGCACTCGCACGCACTCGCACACACACGCACACACTCGCACAAACTCACACACTCGCACACACTCATACACAATCACACACAGACTCGCATACACACACTCGCACACACCCGCACTCACTCGCATGCACTCGCACGCACACTCGCACACACTTGCACAAACTCAAAAACACTCACACACACTCATACACAATTGCACACACACTCGCACACACACACTCGCACAAACTCGCACACACTTGCACAGACTCGCACACACACACTCGCACACACTGGCACACACTCGCACATACACTCATACACACTCGCACACACTCACACGCACACACATTCGCACACACACTCTCGCGCACACACTCGCGCGCACACACTGGCACACACTCGCACATACACTCATACACACTCGCACACACTCACACGCACACACATTCGCACACACACTCTCGCGCACACACTCGCACGCACACACTCGAACACACACTCGCACGCACACACTCGCACAAACACTCGCACACAAACTCTCACACACTCGCACACACTCACTCACACACACTCGCACACAAACTCGCACACACACACTCACACACACTCACTCATACACACTCACACACACTTACTCGCACACACTCACACACAATCGCAAACACTCTCACCCATTCACTCGAGCACACTCGCACACACTCGCATGCACACACTTACATGCACAAACTCGTGCACACTCGCGCACACACACTCGCACACATTCGCACACACTCACACTCACACACTCGCACACACTCACACACAGTCGCACACACTCGCACACACTCGCACGCACACACTTGCACACACTCGCACACACTTTCACACACTCACACACACACTCCTAAACACTCGCACAGAAAGTCCTACACACTCACACACACAATCGCACACACTCGCACACACTCATGCACACTCGCACACACACTCGCACACACTTATGCACAATCGCACACACTCGTACACACACTCGCACACACTCGCACACACTCACACACACACTCGCACACACTCACACACACTTGCACACACTCGCACACACAATCGCACACGCTCGCACACACTTACATGCACACACTCACACACACTCGCACCCACTCACTCGTGCACACTCGCGCACACTCGGGCACATTTGCACACACTCGCACACACTCACACACACACTCGCTCACACTCACACACACACACTCGCACACACACTCACACACACTCGCACACGCTCGCACACACTTACATGCACACACTCACACACACTCGCACCCACTCACTCGTGCACACTCGCGCACACTCGGGCACATTTGCACACACTCGCACACACTCGCACACACACTCGCACACACACTCGCACACACTCACTCACACTCACACACACTCGCACGCACACACTCGCACGCACACACTCGCACACACACTCGCACAGAAACACTCGCACACACTCACACACACACTCGCTCACACTCACACACACACACTCGCACACACACTCACACACACTCGCACACGCTCGCACACACTTACATGCACACACTCACACACACTCGCACCCACTCACTCGTGCACACTCGCGCACACTCGGGCACATTTGCACACACTCGCACACACTCGCACACACACTCGCACACACACTCGCACACACTCACTCACACTCACACACACTCGCACGCACACACTCGCACGCACACACTCGCACACACACTCGCACAGAAACACTCGCACACACTTGCACACATTCGCACACACTCACTCGCACACTAACTCGCACACACGCACACACACTCACTTATACACACTCGCACTCACTCACTCGTGCACACTCGCGCACACTCGGGCACATTTGCACACACTCGCAAACACTCGCACACTCTCGCATACACACTCGCACACACACTCGCACACACTCACTCACACTTGCACACACTCACTCACACTTGCACACACTCGCACGCACACACTCGCACGCAAACACTCGCATGCACGCACTTGCACACACTTACACACACTCGCACACACTCACACACATTCACACACACTCACTTGCACACAATCTCGCACCCACGCACACACTCACACACACTCACTCATACACACTCGCACCCACTCACTCGAGCACACTCGCACACACTCGCACGCACACACTCACACTCACACACTCGCACACACTCGCACACAGTCGCACACACTCGCACACACTCGCACGCACACACTTGCACACACTCGCACACACTTTCACACACTCACACACACACTCCTAAACACTCGCACAGAAAGTCCTACACACTCACACACACAATCGCACACACTCGCACACACTCATGCACACTCGCACACACTTATGCACACTCGCACACACTCACACACACTTGCACACACTCGCACACACACTCATACACACTCGCTCACACTCACACACACACACTCGCACACACACTCACACACACTCGCACACGCTCGCACACACTTATGCACAATCGCACACACTCACACACACTCACACACACACTCGCACACACTCACACACACTTGCACACACTCGCACATACACTCATACACACTCGCTCACACTCACACACACACACTCGCACACACACTCACACACACTCGCACATGCTCGCACATACTTACATGCACACACTCACACACACTCGCACCCACTCACTCGTGCACACTCGCGCACACTCGGGTACATTTGCACACACTCGCACACACACTCGCACACACACTCGCACACACTCACTCACACTCACACACACTCGCACGCACACACTCGCACGCACACACTCTCACACACACTCGCACAGAAACACTCGCACACACTCGCACACATTCGCACACACTCACTCGCACACTAACTCGCACACACGCACACACACTCACTTATACACACTCGCACTCACTCACTCGTGCACACTCGTGCACACTCGGGCACATATGCACACACTCGCACACACTCGCACACTCTCGCACACACACTCGCACACACACTCGCACACACTCGCACACACTCACTCACACTTGCAAACACTCGCATGCACGCACTTGCACACACACTTACACACACTCGCACACACTCACACACATTCACACACACTCACTCGCACACAATCTCGCACCCACGCACACACTCACACACACTCACTCATACACACTCGCACCCACTCACTCGAGCACACTCGCACACACTCGCACGCACACACTCGCACGCACACACTCACACGCACGCACTCGCACACACACTTACACACACTAGCACACACTCACTCACACTCACACACACTCGCACGCACACACTCGCACGCACACACTCGCACACACACTCGCACAGAAACACTCGCACACACTTGCACACATTCGCACACACTCACTCGCACACTAACTCGCACACACGCACACACACTCACTTATACACACTCGCACTCACTCACTCGTGCACACTCGCGCACACTCGGGCACATTTGCACACACTCGCAAACACTCGCACACTCTCGCACACACACTCGCACACACACTCGCACACACTCACTCACACTTGCACACACTCACTCACACTTGCACACACTCGCACGCACACACTCGCACGCAAACACTCGCATGCACGCACTTGCACACACTTACACACACTCGCACACACTCACACACATTCACACACACTCACTTGCACACAATCTCGCACCCACGCACACACTCACACACACTCACTCATACACACTCGCACCCACTCACTCGAGCACACTCGCACACACTCGCACGCACACACTCACACTCACACACTCGCACACACTCGCACACAGTCGCACACACTCGCACACACTCGCACGCACACACTTGCACACACTCGCACACACTTTCACACACTCACACACACACTCCTAAACACTCGCACAGAAAGTCCTACACACTCACACACACAATCGCACACACTCGCACACACTCATGCACACTCGCACACACTTATGCACACTCGCACACACTCAGACACACTTGCACACACTCGCACACACACTCATACACACTCGCTCACACTCACACACACACACTCGCACACACACTCACACACACTCGCACACGCTCGCACACACTTATGCACAATCGCACACACTCGTACACACACTCGCACACACTCACACACACTCACACACACACTCGCACACACTCACACACACTTGCACACACTCGCACATACACTCATACACACTCGCTCACACTCACACACACACACTCGCACACACACTCACACACACTCGCACATGCTCGCACATACTTACATGCACACACTCACACACACTCGCACCCACTCACTCGTGCACACTCGCGCACACTCAGGTACATTTGCACACACTCGCACACACACTCGCACACACACTCGCACACACTCACTCACACTCACACACACTCGCACGCACACACTCGCACGCACACACTCTCACACACACTCGCACAGAAACACTCGCACACACTCGCACACATTCGCACACACTCACTCGCACACTAACTCGCACACACGCACACACACTCACTTATACACACTCGCACTCACTCACTCGTGCACACTCGCGCACACTCGGGCACATATGCACACACTCGCACACACTCGCACACTCTCGCACACACACTCGCACACACACTCGCACACACTCGCACACACTCACTCACACTTGCACACACTCACACGCACACACTCGCATGCAAACACTCGCATGCACGCACTTGCACACACACTTACACACACTCGCACACACTCACACACATTCACACACACTCACTCGCACACAATCTCGCACCCACGCACACACTCACACACACTCACTCATACACACTCGCACCCACTCACTCGAGCACACTCGCACACACTCGCACGCACACACTCGCACGCACACACTCACACGCACGCACTCGCACACACACTTACACACACTCGCACACACTCACACACATTCACACACACTCACTCGCACACAAACTCGCACCCACGCACACACTCACACACACTCGCACCCACTCACTCGAGCACACTCGCACACACTCGCACGCACACACTCGCACGCACACACTCGCACACACACTAACACACTCGCACACACTCGCACGCACACACTAGCACACACTCGCACACACACACTCGCACACACTCGCACACATTCGCACACACTCACTCGCACACACTCACACACAAACTCGCACACACTTGCACACAAACTCGCACACACGCAGACACTCACACACACTCACTAACACATACTCGCACACACTTGCACCCAGTCACTCGAGCACACTCGCACACACTCGCACACACACACTCACACGCACACACTTGCGCACACTCGCACGCACACATTGGCACACACTCGCACTCACTTGCACACACTCGTACGCACAAACTGGCACACATTCGCACACACTCACACACACACACACTCGCACACACTCACACACACTCGTGCACACTCGCACACACTCGCACGCACACACTCGCACGCACGCACTCGCACACACACTTACACACACCCGCACACACTCACACACATTCACACACACTCACTCACACACAAACTCGCACCCACGCACACACTCACACACACTCGCACCCACTCGCACCCACTCACTCGAGCACACTCGCACACACTCGCACGCACACACTCGCACGCACACACTCGCACACACACTAACACACTCGCACACACTCGCACGCACACACTAGCACACACTCGCACGCAAACACTCGCACACATTCGCACACATTCGCACACACTCACTCGCACACACTCGCACACAAACTCGCACACATTCGCACACACTGACACACACACACTCACACACACCATACACAATCGCACACACACACTCGCACACATTCGCACACACTCACACACACACACTCGCACACTCTCGCACACATTTGCACGAACTCGCACGCATTCGCACGCACTCGCACACACACGCACACACTCGCACAAACTCACACACTCGCACACACTCATACACAAGCACACACAGACTCGCATACACACACTCGCACACACCCGCACTCACTCGCATGCACTCACACGCACACTCGCACACACTTGCACAAACGCACAAACACTCGCACACACTCATACACAATTGCACACACACTCGCAAACACACACTCGCACACACTCGCACACACTTGCACACACTCGCACACACACACTCGCACACACTGGCACACACTCGCACATACACTCATACACACTCACACACACTCACACGCACACACATTCGCACACACACTTGCGCGCACACACTCGCGCGCACACACTCGAACACACACACTCGCACGCACACATTCGCACAAACACTCGCACACAAACTCGCACACACTCGCACACACTCACTCACACACACTCGCACACAAACTCGCACACACACACTCACACACACTCACTCATACACACTCACACACACTTACTCGCACACACTCACACACACTCGCACACACTCTCACCCATTCACTTGAGCACACTCGCACACACTCGCATGCACACACTTACATGCACACACTCGTGCACACTCGCGCAAACACACTCGCACACATTCGCACACACTCACACACTCGCACACACTCGCACACAGTCGCACACACTCGCACACACTCGCACGCACACACTCGCACACACTCGCACGCACACACTCGCACACACTCGCATGCACACACTCGCACACACACTCACACACACACTCGCACACACTCGCACAAACTCCAACACACACTCGTACACACTCACAAACACTCGCACACACACTCGCACACACTCGCACACACTCGCACACACTCGCACATACACACATACACATTCGCACACACTCGCACACACACTCGCACACACAGTCCTACACACACACACACTCGCAAACACTTGCACACACTCACACACACACTCACTCACACGCACACACTCGCACTCACACTCACACACACTCACACACTTACACACACTCGAACACACCCGCACACACTCACAAACACTCGCACATACAGTGCTACAAGCTCACACACACTCCCACACAATCACACACTCGCACACATACTTACACACACTCACACACACTCGTACGCACTCGCACACACACTCGCACACACTTGCACACACTCAAACACACTCACACACACACTCGCACACACACTCGCACACACTCGCACATACACTCGCACACACGCGCACACACTCGCACACACAGTCATACACACTCACACACACACTCGCACACACTCACACACACACTCACTTACTCACACGCACACACTCGCGCACTCTCGCACACACTCACACACTCGTGCACACTAGCACACACTCGCAAGCACACACTCGCACAGACTCACACACAATCACTCACACGCACACACTCGTGCACACTCACACACACTCACACACTCACACACGCTCGCACACATTTGCACACACTCGCACTCACTCGCACGCACGCAGACACTCACACACACTCACTCACACATACTCGCACACACTTGCACCCAGTCACTCGAGCACACTCGCACACACTCGCACACACACACTCGCACACACTCACACGCACACACTCGCACACACTCGCACGCACACATTGGCACACACTCGCACTCACTTGCACACACTCGTACGCACAAACTGGCACACATTCGCACACACTCACACACACACACTCACACACACACACTCGCACACACTCACACACACTCGCGCACACTCGCATACACTCGCACGCACTCACACGCACACACTCGCACACACCATACACAATCGCACACACACACTCGCACACATTCACACACACTCACACACACACACTCGCACACTCTCGCACACATTTGCACGAACTCGCACGCATTCGCACGCACTCACACACACACTCTCGCACACATTTGCACGAACTCGCACGCATTCGCACAAACTCACACACTCGCATACACTCATACACAAACACACACAGACTCGCATACACACACTCGCACACACCCGCACTCACTCGCATGCACTCGCACGCACACTCGCACACACTTGCACAAACTCACAAACACTCGCACACACTCATACACAATTGCACACACACTGGCACACACACACTCGCACACACTCGCACACATTCGCACACATTCGCACACACTCACTCGCACACACTCGCACACAAACTCGCACACACTCGCACACAAACTCGCACAAACGCAGACACTCACACACACTCACTCACACATACTCGCACACACTTGCACCCAGTCACTCGAGCACACTCGCACACACTCGCACACACACACTCGCACACACTCACACGCACACACTCGCGCACACTCGCACGCACACATTCGCACACACTCGCACTCACTTGCACACACTCGTACGCACAAACTGGCACACATTCGCACACACTCACACACTCACACACACAAACTCGCACACTCTCGCACACATTTGCACGCACTCGCACGCACTCGCACACACACGCACACACTCGCACAAACTCACACACTCGCACACACTCATACACAATCACACAGACTCGCATACACACACTCGCACACACCCGCACTCACTCGCATGCACTCGCACGCACACTCGCACACACTTGCACAAACTCACAAACACTCACACACACTCATACACAATTGCACACACACTCGCACACACACACTCGCACAAACTCGCACACACTTGCACAGACTCGCACACACACACTCGCACACACTGGCACACACTCGCACATACACTCATACACACTCGCACACACTCACACGCACACACATTCGCACACACACTCTCGCGCACACACTCGCGCGCACACACTGGCACACACTCGCACATACACTCATACACACTCGCACACACTCACACGCACACACATTCGCACACACACTCTCGCGCACACACTCGCGCGCACACACTCGAACACACACTCGCACGCACACACTCGCACAAACACTCGCACACAAACTCTCACACACTCGCACACACTCACTCACACACACTCGCACACAAACTCGCACACACACACTCACACACACTCACTCATACACACTCACACACACTTACTCGCACACACTCACACACAATCGCAAACACTCTCACCCATTCACTCGAGCACACTCGCACACACTCGCATGCACACACTTACATGCACAAACTCGTGCACACTCGCGCACACACACTCGCACACATTCGTACACACTCACACTCACACACTCGCACACACTCACACACAGTCGCACACACTCGCACACACTCGCACGCACACACTTGCACACACTCGCACACACTTTCACACACTCACACACACACTCCTAAACACTCGCACAGAAAGTCCTACACACTCACACACACAATCGCACACACTCGCACACACTCATGCACACTCGCACACACACTCGCACACATTTATGCACAATCGCACACACTCGTACACACACTCGCACACACTTGCACACACTCACACACACACTCGCACACACTCACACACACTTGCACACACTCGCACACACACTCATACACACTCGCTCACACTCACACACACACACTCGCACACACACTCACACACACTCGCACACGCTCGCACACACTTACATGCACACACTCACACACACTCGCACCCACTCACTCGTGCACACTCGCGCACACTCGGGCACATTTGCACACACTCGCACACACTCGCACACACACTCGCACACACACTCGCACACACTCACTCACACTCACACACACTCGCACGCACACACTCGCACGCACACACTCGCACACACACTCGCACAGAAACACTCGCACACACTTGCACACATTCGCACACACTCACTCGCACACTAACTCGCACACACGCACACACACTCACTTATACACACTCGCACTCACTCACTCGTGCACACTCGCGCACACTCGGGCACATTTGCACACACTCGCACACACTCGCACACTCTCGCACACACACTCGCACACACACTCGCACACACACTCGCACACACTCACTCACACTTGCAAACACTTGCACGCACACACTCGCACGCAAACACTCGCATGCACACACTTGCACACACTCACACACACACTCGCACACACTCACACACACTTGCACACACTCGCACACACACTCATACACACTCGCTCACACTCACACACACACACTCGCACACACACTCACACACACTCGCACACGCTCGCACACACTTATGCACAATCGCACACACTCGTACACACACTCGCACACACTCACACACACTCGCACACACACTCACACACACTCGCACATGCTCGCACACACTTACATGCACACACTCACACACACTCGCACCCACTCACTCGTGCACACTCGCGCACACTCGGGTACATTTGCACACACTCGCACACACACTCGCACACACACTCACACACACTCACTCACACTCACACACACTCGCACGCACACACTCGCACGCACACACTCTCACACACACTCGCACAGAAACACTCGCACACACTCGCACACATTCGCACACACTCACTCGCACACTAACTCGCACACACGCACACACACTCACTTATACACACTCGCACTCACTCACTCGTGCACACTCGCGCACACTCGGGCACATATGCACACACTCGCACACACTCGCACACTCTCGCACACACACTCGCACACACACTCGCACACACTCGCACACACTCACTCACACTTGCACACACTCGCACGCACACACTCGCATGCAAACACTCGCATGCACGCACTTGCACACACACTTACACACACACACACTCACACACTCGCACACACTCGCACACTTTCGCACACACTCGCACACACTCGCATGCACACACTTGCACACACTCGCACACACTTTCACACACTCACACACACACTCCTAAACACTCGCACAGAAAGTCCTACACACTCACACACACAATCGCACACACTCACACACACTCATGCACACTCGCACACACTTATGCACACTCGCACACACTCACACACACTTGCACACACTCGCACACACACTCATACACACTCGCTCACACTCACACACACACACTCGCACACACACTCACACACACTCGCACACGCTCGCACACACTTACATGCACACACTCACACACACTCGCACCCACTCACTCGTGCACACTCGCGCACACTCGGGCACATTTGCACACACTCGCACACACTCGCACACACACTCGCACACACACTCGCACACACTCACTCACACTCACACACACTCGCACGCACACACTCGCACGCACACACTCGCACACACACTCGCACAGAAACACTCGCACACACTCGCACACATTCGCACACACTCACTCGCACACTAACTCACACACACGCACACACACTCACTTATACACACTCGCACTCACTCACTCGTGCACACTCGCGCACACTCGGGCACATTTGCACACACTCGCACACACTCGCACACTCTCGCACACACACTCGCACACACACTCGCACACACACTCGCACACACTCACTCACACTTGCACACACTCACACGCACACACTCGCACGCAAACACTCGCATGCACGCACTTGCACACACACTTACACACACTCGCACACACTCACACACATTCACACACACTCACTCGCACACAATCTCGCACCGACGCACACACTCACACACACTCACTCATACACACTCGAACCCACTCACTCGAGCACACTCGCACACACTCGCACGCACACACTCGCACGCACGCACTCGCACACACACTTACACACACCCGCACACACTCACACACATTCACACACACTCACTCACACACAAACTCGCACCCACGCACACACTCACACACACTCGCACCCACTCGCACCCACTCACTCGAGCACACTCGCACACACTCGCACGCACACACTCGCACGCACACACTCGCACACACACTAACACACTCGCACACTCTCGCACACACACTCGCACACACACTCGCACACACACTCGCACACACTCACTCACACTTGCACACACTCACACGCACACACTCGCACGCAAACACTCGCATGCACGCACTTGCACACACACTTACACACACTCGCACACACTCACACACATTCACACACACTCACTCGCACACAAACTCGCACCCACGCACACACTCACACACACTCGCACCCACTCGCACCCACTCACTCAAGCACACTCGCACACACTCGCACGCACACACTCGCACGCACACACTCGCACACACACTAACACACTCGCACACACTCGCACGCACACACTAGCACACACTCGCACGCACACACTCGCACACATTCGCACACATTCGCACACACTCGCTCGCACACACTCGCACACAAACTCGCACACATTCGCACACACTGACACACACACACTCACACACACCATACACAATCGCACACACACACTCGCACACATTCGCACACACTCACACACACACACTCGCACACTCTCGCACACATTTGCACGAACTCGCACGCATTCGCACGCACTCGCACACACACGCACACACTCGCACAAACTCACACACTCGCACACACTCATACACAAGCACACACAGACTCGCATACACACACTCGCACACACCCGCACTCACTCGCATGCACTCGCACGCACACTCGCACACACTTGCACAAACTCACAAACACTCGCACACACTCATACACAATTGCACACACACTCGCACACACACACTCGCACACACTCGCACACACTTGCACACACTCGCACACACACACTCGCACACACTGGCACACACTCGCACATACACTCATACACACTCACACACACTCACACGCACACACATTCGCACACACACTTGCGCGCACACACTCGCACGCACACACTCGAACACACACACTCGCACGCACACATTCGCACAAACACTCGCACACAAACTCGCACACACTCGCACACACTCACTCACACACTCGCACACAAACTCGCACACACACACTCACACACACTCACTCATACACACTCACACACACTTACTCGCACACACTCACACACACTCGCACACACTCTCACCCATTCACTTGAGCACACTCGCACACACTCGCATGCACACACTTACATGCACACACTCGTGCACACTCGCGCAAACACACTCGCACACATTCGCACACACTCACACTCACACACTCGCACACACTCGCACACAGTCGCAAACACTCGCACACACTCGCACGCACACACTCGCACACACTCGCACGCACACTCACTTACTCACACGCACACACTCGCGCACTCTCGCACACACTCACACACTCGTGCACACTAGCACACACTCGCAAGCACACACTCGCACAGACTCACACACAATCACTCACACGCACACACTCGTGCACACTCACACACACTCACACATGCTCGCACACATTTGCACACACTCGCACTCACTCGCACACACGCAGACACTCACACACACTCACTCACACATACTCGCACACACTTGCACCCAGTCACTCGAGCACACTCGCACACACTCGCACACACACACTCGCACACACTCACACGCACACACTCGCACACACTCGCACTCACTTGCACACACTCGTACGCACAAACTGGCACACATTCGCACACACTCACACACACACACTCACACACACTCGCACACACTCACACACACTCGCGCACACTCGCATACACTCGCACGCACTCACACGCACACACTCGCACACACCATACACAATCGCACACACACACTCGCACACATTCACACACACTCACACACACACACTCGCACACTCTCGCACACATTTGCACGAACTCGCACGCATTCGCACGCACTCGCACACACACTCTCGCACACATTTGCACGAACTCGCACGCATTCGCACAAACTCACACACTCGCACACACTCATACACAAGCACACACAGACTCGCATACACACACTCGCACACACCCGCACACACTCGCACACATTCGCACACACTCACTCGCACACTAACTCGCACACACGCACACACACTCACTTATACACACTCGCACTCACTCACTCGTGCACACTCGCGCACACTCGGGCACATATGCACACACTCGCACACACTCGCACACTCTCGCACACACACTCGCACACACACTCGCACACACTCGCACACACTCACTCACACTTGCACACACTCACACGCACACACTCGCATGCAAACACTCGCATGCACGCACTTGCACACACACTTACACACACTCGCACACACTCACACACATTCACACACACTCACTCGCACACAATCTCGCACCCACGCACACACTCACACACACTCACTCATACACACTCGCACCCACTCACTCGAGCACACTCGCACACACTCGCACGCACACACTCGCACGCACACACTCACACGCACGCACTCGCACACACACTTACACACACTCGCACACACTCACACACATTCACACACACTCACTCGCACACAAACTCGCACCCACGCACACACTCACACACACTCGCACCCACTCACTCGAGCACACTCGCACACACTCGCACGCACACACTCGCACGCACACACTCGCACACACACTAACACACTCGCACACACTCGCACGCACACACTAGCACACACTCGCACACACACACTCGCACACACTCGCACACATTCGCACACACTCACTCGCACACACTCGCACACAAACTCGCACACACTTGCACACAAACTCGCACACACGCAGACACTCACACACACTCACTAACACATACTCGCACACACTTGCACCCAGTCACTCGAGCACACTCGCACACACTCGCACACACACACTCACACGCACACACTTGCGCACACTCGCACGCACACATTGGCACACACTCGCACTCACTTGCACACACTCGTACGCACAAACTGGCACACATTCGCACACACTCACACACACACACACTCGCACACACTCACACACACTCGTGCACACTCGCACACACTCGCACGCACACACTCGCACGCACTCGCACACACACTTACACACACCCGCACACACTCACACACATTCACACACACTCACTCACACACAAACTCGCACCCACGCACACACTCACACACACTCGCACCCACTCGCACCCACTCACTCGAGCACACTCGCACACACTCGCACGCACACACTCGCACACACACACTCGCACACACACTAACACACTCGCACACACTCGCACGCACACACTCGCACACACACTAACACACTCGCACACACTCGCACGCACACACTAGCACACACTCGCACGCAAACACTCGCACACATTCGCACACATTCGCACACACTCACTCGCACACACTCGCACACAAACTCGCACACATTCGCACACACTGACACACACACACTCACACACACCATACACAATCGCACACACACACTCGCACACATTCGCACACACTCACACACACACACTCGCACACTCTCGCACACATTTGCACGAACTCGCACGCATTCGCACGCACTCGCACACACACGCACACACTCGCACAAACTCACACACTCGCACACACTCACTCGTGCACACTCGCGCACACTCGGGTACATTTGCACACACTCGCACACACACTCGCACACACACTCACACACACTCACTCACACTCACACACACTCGCACGCACACACTCGCACGCACACACTCTCACACACACTCGCACAGAAACACTCGCACACACTCGCACACATTCGCACACACTCACTCGCACACTAACTCGCACACACGCACACACACTCACTTATACACACTCGCACTCACTCACTCGTGCACACTCGCGCACACTCGGGCACATATGCACACACTCGCACACACTCGCACACTCTCGCACACACACTCGCACACACACTCGCACACACTCGCACACACTCACTCACACTTGCACACACTCGCACGCACACACTCGCATGCAAACACTCGCATGCACGCACTTGCACACACACTTACACACACACACACTCACACACTCGCACACACTCGCACACTTTCGCACACACTCGCACACACTCGCATGCACACACTTGCACACACTCGCACACACTTTCACACACTCACACACACACTCCTAAACACTCGCACAGAAAGTCCTACACACTCACACACACAATCGCACACACTCGCACACACTCATGCACACTCGCACACACTTATGCACACTCGCACACACTCACACACACTTGCACACACTCGCACACACACTCATACACACTCGCTCACACTCACACACACACACTCGCACACACACTCACACACACTCGCACACGCTCGCACACACTTACATGCACACACTCACACACACTCGCACCCACTCACTCGTGCACACTCGCGCACACTCGGGCACATTTGCACACACTCGCACACACTCGCACACACACTCGCACACACACTCGCACACACTCACTCACACTCACACACACTCGCACGCACACACTCGCACGCACACACTCGCACACACACTCGCACAGAAACACTCGCACACACTCGCACACATTCGCACACACTCACTCGCACACTAACTCACACACACGCACACACACTCACTTATACACACTCGCACTCACTCACTCGTGCACACTCGCGCACACTCGGGCACATTTGCACACACTCGCACACACTCGCACACTCTCGCACACACACTCGCACACACACTCGCACACACACTCGCACACACTCACTCACACTTGCACACACTCACACGCACACACTCGCACGCAAACACTCGCATGCACGCACTTGCACACACACTTACACACACTCGCACACACTCACACACATTCACACACACTCACTCGCACACAATCTCGCACCGACGCACACACTCACACACACTCACTCATACACACTCGAACCCACTCACTCGAGCACACTCGCACACACTCGCACGCACACACTCGCACGCACGCACTCGCACACACACTTACACACACCCGCACACACTCACACACATTCACACACACTCACTCACACACAAACTCGCACCCACGCACACACTCACACACACTCGCACCCACTCGCACCCACTCACTCGAGCACACTCGCACACACTCGCACGCACACACTCGCACGCACACACTCGCACACACACTAACACATTCGCACACTCTCGCACACACACTCGCACACACACTCGCACACACACTCGCACACACTCACTCACACTTGCACACACTCACACGCACACACTCGCACGCAAACACTCGCATGCACGCACTTGCACACACACTTACACACACTCGCACACACTCACACACATTCACACACACTCACTCGCACACAATCTCGCACCCACGCACACACTCACACACACTCACTCATACACACTCGCACCCACTCACTCGAGCACACTCGCACACACTCGCACGCACACACTTGCACGCACGCACTCGCACACACACTTACACACACCCGCACACACTCACACACATTCACACACACTCACTCACACACAAACTCGCACCCACGCACACACTCACACACACTCGCACCCACTCGCACCCACTCACTCAAGCACACTCGCACACACTCGCACGCACACACTCGCACGCACACACTCGCACACACACTAACACACTCGCACACACTCGCACGCACACACTAGCACACACTCGCACGCACACACTCGCACACATTCGCACACATTCGCACACACTCGCTCGCACACACTCGCACACAAACTCGCACACATTCGCACACACTGACACACACACACTCACACACACCATACACAATCGCACACACACACTCGCACACATTCGCACACACTCACACACACACACTCGCACACTCTCGCACACATTTGCACGAACTCGCACGCATTCGCACGCACTCGCACACACACGCACACACTCGCACAAACTCACACACTCGCACACACTCATACACAAGCACACACAGACTCGCATACACACACTCGCACACACCCGCACTCACTCGCATGCACTCGCACGCACACTCGCACACACTTGCACAAACTCACAAACACTCGCACACACTCATACACAATTGCACACACACTCGCACACACACACTCGCACACACTCGCACACACTTGCACACACTCGCACACACACACTCGCACACACTGGCACACACTCGCACATACACTCATACACACTCACACACACTCACACGCACACACATTCGCACACACACTTGCGCGCACACACTCGCACGCACACACTCGAACACACACACTCGCACGCACACATTCGCACAAACACTCGCACACAAACTCGCACACACTCGCACACACTCACTCACACACTCGCACACAAACTCGCACACACACACTCACACACACTCACTCATACACACTCACACACACTTACTCGCACACACTCACACACACTCGCACACACTCTCACCCATTCACTTGAGCACACTCGCACACACTCGCATGCACACACTTACATGCACACACTCGTGCACACTCGCGCAAACACACTCGCACACATTCGCACACACTCACACTCACACACTCGCACACACTCGCACACAGTCGCAAACACTCGCACACACTCGCACGCACACACTCGCACACACTCGCACGCACACTCACTTACTCACACGCACACACTCGCGCACTCTCGCACACACTCACACACTCGTGCACACTAGCACACACTCGCAAGCACACACTCGCACAGACTCACACACAATCACTCACACGCACACACTCGTGCACACTCACACACACTCACACATGCTCGCACACATTTGCACACACTCGCACTCACTCGCACACACGCAGACACTCACACACACTCACTCACACATACTCGCACACACTTGCACCCAGTCACTCGAGCACACTCGCACACACTCGCACACACACACTCGCACACACTCACACGCACACACTCGCACACACTCGCACTCACTTGCACACACTCGTACGCACAAACTGGCACACATTCGCACACACTCACACACACACACTCACACACACTCGCACACACTCACACACACTCGCGCACACTCGCATACACTCGCACGCACTCACACGCACACACTCGCACACACCATACACAATCGCACACACACACTCGCACACATTCACACACACTCACACACACACACTCGCACACTCTCGCACACATTTGCACGAACTCGCACGCATTCGCACGCACTCGCACACACACTCTCGCACACATTTGCACGAACTCGCACGCATTCGCACAAACTCACACACTCGCACACACTCATACACAAGCACACACAGACTCGCATACACACACTCGCACACACCCGCACACACTCGCACACATTCGCACACACTCACTCGCACACTAACTCGCACACACGCACACACACTCACTTATACACACTCGCACTCACTCACTCGTGCACACTCGCGCACACTCGGGCACATATGCACACACTCGCACACACTCGCACACTCTCGCACACACACTCGCACACACACTCGCACACACTCGCACACACTCACTCACACTTGCACACACTCACACGCACACACTCGCATGCAAACACTCGCATGCACGCACTTGCACACACACTTACACACACTCGCACACACTCACACACATTCACACACACTCACTCGCACACAATCTCGCACCCACGCACACACTCACACACACTCACTCATACACACTCGCACCCACTCACTCGAGCACACTCGCACACACTCGCACGCACACACTCGCACGCACACACTCACACGCACGCACTCGCACACACACTTACACACACTCGCACACACTCACACACATTCACACACACTCACTCGCACACAAACTCGCACCCACGCACACACTCACACACACTCGCACCCACTCACTCGAGCACACTCGCACACACTCGCACGCACACACTCGCACGCACACACTCGCACACACACTAACACACTCGCACACACTCGCACGCACACACTAGCACACACTCGCACACACACACTCGCACACACTCGCACACATTCGCACACACTCACTCGCACACACTCGCACACAAACTCGCACACACTTGCACACAAACTCGCACACACGCAGACACTCACACACACTCACTAACACATACTCGCACACACTTGCACCCAGTCACTCGAGCACACTCGCACACACTCGCACACACACACTCACACGCACACACTTGCGCACACTCGCACGCACACATTGGCACACACTCGCACTCACTTGCACACACTCGTACGCACAAACTGGCACACATTCGCACACACTCACACACACACACACTCGCACACACTCACATACACTCGTGCACACTCGCACACACTCGCACGCACACACTCGCACGCACGCACTCGCACACACACTTACACACACCCGCACACACTCACACACATTCACACACACTCACTCACACACAAACTCGCACCCACGCACACACTCACACACACTCGCACCCACTCGCACCCACTCACTCGAGCACACTCGCACACACTCGCACGCACACACTCGCACACACACACTCGCACACACACTAACACACTCGCACACACTCGCACGCACACACTCGCACACACACTAACACACTCGCACACACTCGCACGCACACACTAGCACACACTCGCACGCAAACACTCGCACACATTCGCACACATTCGCACACACTCACTCGCACACACTCGCACACAAACTCGCACACATTCGCACACACTGACACACACACACTCACACACACCATACACAATCGCACACACACACTCGCACACATTCGCACACACTCACACACACACACTCGCACACTCTCGCACACATTTGCACGAACTCGCACGCATTCGCACGCACTCGCACACACACGCACACACTCGCACAAACTCACACACTCGCACACACTCATACACAAGCACACACAGACTCGCATACACACACTCGCACACACCCGCACTCACTCGCATGCACTCGCACGCACACTCGCACACACTTGCACAAACGCACAAACACTCGCACACACTCATACACAATTGCACACACACTCGCACACACACACTCGCACACACTCGCACACACTTGCACACACTCGCACACACACACTCGCACACACTGGCACACACTCGCACATACACTCATACACACTCACACACACTCACACGCACACACATTCGCACACACACTTGCGCGCACACACTCGCGCGCACACACTCGAACACACACACTCGCACGCACACATTCGCACAAACAATCGCACACAAACTCGCACACACTCGCACACACTCACTCACACACACTCGCACACAAACTCGCACACACACACTCACACACACTCACTCATACACACTCACACACACTTACTCGCACACACTCACACACACTCGCACACACTCTCACCCATTCACTTGAGCACACTCGCACACACTCGCATGCACACACTTACATGCACACACTCGTGCACACTCGCGCAAACACACTCGCACACATTCGCACACACTCACACACTCGCACACACTCGCACACAGTCGCACACACTCGCACACACTTGCACGCACACACTCGCACACACTCGCACGCACACACTCGCACACACTCGCATGCACACACTCGCACACACACTCACACACACACTCGCACACACTCGCACAAACTCCAACACACACTCGTACACACTCACAAACACTCGCACACACACTCGCACACACTCGCACACACTCGCACACACTCGCACATACACACATACATATTCGCACACACTCGCACACACACTCGCACACACAGTCCTACACACTCACACACACACTCGCAAACACTTGCACACACTCACACACACACTCACTCACACGCACACACTCGCACTCACACTCACACACACTCACACACTTACACACACTCGAACACACCCGCACACACTCACAAACACTCGCACATACAGTGCTACAAGCTCACACACACTCCCACACAATCACACACTCGCACACATACTTACACACACTCACACACACTCGTACGCACTCGCACACACACTCGCACACACTTGCACACACTCAAACACACTCACACACACACTCGCACACACACTCGCACACACTCGCACATACACTCGCACACACGCGCACACACTCGCACACACAGTCATACACACTCACACACACACTCGCACACACTCACACACACACTCACTTACTCACACGCACACACTCGCGCACTCTCGCACACACTCACACACTCGTGCACACTAGCACACACTCGCAAGCACACACTCGCACAGACTCACACACAATCACTCACACGCACACACTCGTGCACACTCACACACACTCACACACTCACACACGCTCGCACACATTTGCACACACTCGCACTCACTCGCACGCACGCAGACACTCACACACACTCACTCACACATACTCGCACACACTTGCACCCAGTCACTCGAGCACACTCGCACACACTCGCACACACACACTCGCACACACTCACACGCACACACTCGCACACACTCGCACGCACACATTGGCACACACTCGCACTCACTTGCACACACTCGTACGCACAAACTGGCACACATTCGCACACACTCACACACACACACTCACACACACACACTCGCACACACTCACACACACTCGCGCACACTCGCATACACTCGCACGCACTCACACGCACACACTCGCACACACCATACACAATCGCACACACACACTCGCACACATTCACACACACTCACACACACACACTCGCACACTCTCGCACACATTTGCACGAACTCGCACGCATTCGCACGCACTCGCACACACACTCTCGCACACATTTGCACGAACTCGCACGCATTCGCACAAACTCACACACTCGCATACACTCATACACAAACACACACAGACTCGCATACACACACTCGCACACACCCGCACTCACTCGCATGCACTCGCACGCACACTCGCACACACTTGCACAAACTCACAAACACTCGCACACACTCATACACAATTGCACACACACTGGCACACACACACTCGCACACACTCGCACACATTCGCACACATTCGCACACACTCACTCGCACACACTCGCACACAAACTCGCACACACTCGCACACAAACTCGCACACACGCAGACACTCACACACACTCACTCACACATACTCGCACACACTTGCACCCAGTCACTCGAGCACACTCGCACACACTCGCACACACACACTCGCACACACTCACACGCACACACTCGCACACACTCGCACGCACACATTGGCACACACTCGCACTCACTTGCACACACTCGTACGCACAAACTGGCACACATTCGCACACACTCACACACACACACTCACACACACTCGCACACACTCACACACACTCGCGCACACTCGCATACACTCGCACGCACTCACACGCACACACTCGCACACACCATACACAATCGCACACACACACTCGCACACATTCACACACACTCACACACACACACTCGCACACTCTCGCACACATTTGCACGAACTCGCACGCATTCGCACGCACTCGCACACACACTCTCGCACACATTTGCACGAACTCGCACGCATTCGCACAAACTCACACACTCGCACACACTCATACACAATCACACACAGACTCGCATACACACACTCGCACACACCCGCACTCACTCGCATGCACTCGCACGCACACTCGCACACACTTGCACAAACTCACAAACACTCGCACACACTCATACACAATTGCACACACACTGGCACACACACACTCGCACACACTCGCACACACTCGCACACATTCGCACACACTCACTCGCACACACTCGCACACAAACTCGCACACACTCGCACACAAACTCGCACACACGCAGACACTCACACACACTCACTCACACATACTCGCACACACTTGCACCCAGTCACTCGAGCACACTCGCACACACTCGCACACACACACTCGCACACACTCACACGCACACACTCGCGCACACTCGCACGCACACATTCGCACACACTCGCACTCACTTGCACACACTCGTACGCACAAACTGGCACACATTCGCACACACTCACACACTCACACACACAAACTCGCACACTCTCGCACACATTTGCACGCACTCGCACGCACTCGCACACACACGCACACACTCGCACAAACTCACACACTCGCACACACTCATACACAATCACACACAGACTCGCATACACACACTCGCACACACCCGCACTCACTCGCATGCACTCGCACGCACACTCGCACACACTTGCACAAACTCAAAAACACTCACACACACTCATACACAATTGCACACACACTCGCACACACACACTCGCACAAACTCGCACACACTTGCACAGACTCGCACACACACACTCGCACACACTGGCACACACTGACACATACACTCATACACACTCGCACACACTCACACGCACACACATTCGCACACACACTCTCGCGCACACACTCGCACGCACACACTCGAACACACACTCGCACGCACACACTCGCACAAACACTCGCACACAAACTCTCACACACTCGCACACACTCACTCACACACACTCGCACACAAACTCGCACACACACACTCACACACACTCACTCATACACACTCACACACACTTACTCGCACACACTCACACACAATCGCAAACACTCTCACCCATTCACTCGAGCACACTCGCACACACTCGCATGCACACACTTACATGCACAAACTCGTGCACACTCGCGCACACACACTCGCACACATTCGCACACACTCACACTCACACACTCGCACACACTCACACACAGTCGCACACACTCGCACACACTCGCACGCACACACTTGCACACACTCGCACACACTTTCACACACTCACACACACACTCCTAAACACTCGCACAGAAAGTCCTACACACTCACACACACAATCGCACACACTCGCACACACTCATGCACACTCGCACACACACTCGCACACACTTATGCACAATCGCACACACTCGTACACACACTCGCACACACTCGCACACACTCACACACACACTCGCACACACTCACACACACTTGCACACACTCGCACACACAATCGCACACGCTCGCACACACTTACATGCACACACTCACACACACTCGCACCCACTCACTCGTGCACACTCGCGCACACTCGGGCACATTTGCACACACTCGCACACACTCACACACACACTCGCTCACACTCACACACACACACTCGCACACACACTCACACACACTCGCACACGCTCGCACACACTTACATGCACACACTCACACACACTCGCACCCACTCACTCGTGCACACTCGCGCACACTCGGGCACATTTGCACACACTCGCACACACTCGCACACACACTCGCACACACACTCGCACACACTCACTCACACTCACACACACTCGCACGCACACACTCGCACGCACACACTCGCACACACACTCGCACAGAAACACTCGCACACACTCACACACACACTCGCTCACACTCACACACACACACTCGCACACACACTCACACACACTCGCACACGCTCGCACACACTTACATGCACACACTCACACACACTCGCACCCACTCACTCGTGCACACTCGCGCACACTCGGGCACATTTGCACACACTCGCACACACTCGCACACACACTCGCACACACACTCGCACACACTCACTCACACTCACACACACTCGCACGCACACACTCGCACGCACACACTCGCACACACACTCGCACAGAAACACTCGCACACACTTGCACACATTCGCACACACTCACTCGCACACTAACTCGCACACACGCACACACACTCACTTATACACACTCGCACTCACTCACTCGTGCACACTCGCGCACACTCGGGCACATTTGCACACACTCGCAAACACTCGCACACTCTCGCACACACACTCGCACACACACTCGCACACACTCACTCACACTTGCACACACTCACTCACACTTGCACACACTCGCACGCACACACTCGCACGCAAACACTCGCATGCACGCACTTGCACACACTTACACACACTCGCACACACTCACACACATTCACACACACTCACTTGCACACAATCTCGCACCCACGCACACACTCACACACACTCACTCATACACACTCGCACCCACTCACTCGAGCACACTCGCACACACTCGCACGCACACACTCACACTCACACACTCGCACACACTCGCACACAGTCGCACACACTCGCACACACTCGCACGCACACACTTGCACACACTCGCACACACTTTCACACACTCACACACACACTCCTAAACACTCGCACAGAAAGTCCTACACACTCACACACACAATCGCACACACTCGCACACACTCATGCACACTCGCACACACTTATGCACACTCGCACACACTCACACACACTTGCACACACTCGCACACACACTCATACACACTCGCTCACACTCACACACACACACTCGCACACACACTCACACACACTCGCACACGCTCGCACACACTTATGCACAATCGCACACACTCACACACACTCACACACACACTCGCACACACTCACACACACTTGCACACACTCGCACATACACTCATACACACTCGCTCACACTCACACACACACACTCGCACACACACTCACACACACTCGCACATGCTCGCACATACTTACATGCACACACTCACACACACTCGCACCCACTCACTCGTGCACACTCGCGCACACTCGGGTACATTTGCACACACTCGCACACACACTCGCACACACACTCGCACACACTCACTCACACTCACACACACTCGCACGCACACACTCGCACGCACACACTCTCACACACACTCGCACAGAAACACTCGCACACACTCGCACACATTCGCACACACTCACTCGCACACTAACTCGCACACACGCACACACACTCACTTATACACAGTCGCACTCACTCACTCGTGCACACTCGCGCACACTCGGGCACATATGCACACACTCGCACACACTCGCACACTCTCGCACACACACTCGCACACACACTCGCACACACTCGCACACACTCACTCACACTTGCAAACACTCGCATGCACGCACTTGCACACACACTTACACACACTCGCACACACTCACACACATTCACACACACTCACTCGCACACAATCTCGCACCCACGCACACACTCACACACACTCACTCATACACACTCGCACCCACTCACTCGAGCACACTCGCACACACTCGCACGCACACACTCGCACGCACACACTCACACGCACGCACTCGCACACACACTTACACACACTAGCACACACTCACTCACACTCACACACACTCGCACGCACACACTCGCACGCACACACTCGCACACACACTCGCACAGAAACACTCGCACACACTTGCACACATTCGCACACACTCACTCGCACACTAACTCGCACACACGCACACACACTCACTTATACACACTCGCACTCACTCACTCGTGCACACTCGCGCACACTCGGGCACATTTGCACACACTCGCAAACACTCGCACACTCTCGCACACACACTCGCACACACACTCGCACACACTCACTCACACTTGCACACACTCACTCACACTTGCACACACTCGCACGCACACACTCGCACGCAAACACTCGCATGCACGCACTTGCACACACTTACACACACTCGCACACACTCACACACATTCACACACACTCACTTGCACACAATCTCGCACCCACGCACACACTCACACACACTCACTCATACACACTCGCACCCACTCACTCGAGCACACTCGCACACACTCGCACGCACACACTCACACTCACACACTCGCACACACTCGCACACAGTCGCACACACTCGCACACACTCGCACGCACACACTTGCACACACTCGCACACACTTTCACACACTCACACACACACTCCTAAACACTCGCACAGAAAGTCCTACACACTCACACACACAATCGCACACACTCGCACACACTCATGCACACTCGCACACACTTATGCACACTCGCACACACTCAGACACACTTGCACACACTCGCACACACACTCATACACACTCGCTCACACTCACACACACACACTCGCACACACACTCACACACACTCGCACACGCTCGCACACACTTATGCACAATCGCACACACTCGTACACACACTCGCACACACTCACACACACTCACACACACACTCGCACACACTCACACACACTTGCACACACTCGCACATACACTCATACACACTCGCTCACACTCACACACACACACTCGCACACACACTCACACACACTCGCACATGCTCGCACATACTTACATGCACACACTCACACACACTCGCACCCACTCACTCGTGCACACTCGCGCACACTCAGGTACATTTGCACACACTCGCACACACACTCGCACACACACTCGCACACACTCACTCACACTCACACACACTCGCACGCACACACTCGCACGCACACACTCTCACACACACTCGCACAGAAACACTCGCACACACTCGCACACATTCGCACACACTCACTCGCACACTAACTCGCACACACGCACACACACTCACTTATACACACTCGCACTCACTCACTCGTGCACACTCGCGCACACTCGGGCACATATGCACACACTCGCACACACTCGCACACTCTCGCACACACACTCGCACACACACTCGCACACACTCGCACACACTCACTCACACTTGCACACACTCACACGCACACACTCGCATGCAAACACTCGCATGCACGCACTTGCACACACACTTACACACACTCGCACACACTCACACACATTCACACACACTCACTCGCACACAATCTCGCACCCACGCACACACTCACACACACTCACTCATACACACTCGCACCCACTCACTCGAGCACACTCGCACACACTCGCACGCACACACTCGCACGCACACACTCACACGCACGCACTCGCACACACACTTACACACACTCGCACACACTCACACACATTCACACACACTCACTCGCACACAAACTCGCACCCACGCACACACTCACACACACTCGCACCCACTCACTCGAGCACACTCGCACACACTCGCACGCACACACTCGCACGCACACACTCGCACACACACTAACACACTCGCACACACTCGCACGCACACACTAGCACACACTCGCACACACACACTCGCACACACTCGCACACATTCGCACACACTCACTCGCACACACTCGCACACAAACTCGCACACACTTGCACACAAACTCGCACACACGCAGACACTCACACACACTCACTAACACATACTCGCACACACTTGCACCCAGTCACTCGAGCACACTCGCACACACTCGCACACACACACTCACACGCACACACTTGCGCACACTCGCACGCACACATTGGCACACACTCGCACTCACTTGCACACACTCGTACGCACAAACTGGCACACATTCGCACACACTCACACACACACACACTCGCACACACTCACACACACTCGTGCACACTCGCACACACTCGCACGCACACACTCGCACGCACGCACTCGCACACACACTTACACACACCCGCACACACTCACACACATTCACACACACTCACTCACACACAAACTCGCACCCACGCACACACTCACACACACTCGCACCCACTCGCACCCACTCACTCGAGCACACTCGCACACACTCGCACGCACACACTCGCACGCACACACTCGCACACACACTAACACACTCGCACACACTCGCACGCACACACTAGCACACACTCGCACGCAAACACTCGCACACATTCGCACACATTCGCACACACTCACTCGCACACACTCGCACACAAACTCGCACACATTCGCACACACTGACACACACACACTCACACACACCATACACAATCGCACACACACACTCGCACACATTCGCACACACTCACACACACACACTCGCACACTCTCGCACACATTTGCACGAACTCGCACGCATTCGCACGCACTCGCACACACACGCACACACTCGCACAAACTCACACACTCGCACACACTCATACACAAGCACACACAGACTCGCATACACACACTCGCACACACCCGCACTCACTCGCATGCACTCGCACGCACACTCGCACACACTTGCACAAACGCACAAACACTCGCACACACTCATACACAATTGCACACACACTCGCACACACACACTCGCACACACTCGCACACACTTGCACACACTCGCACACACACACTCGCACACACTGGCACACACTCGCACATACACTCATACACACTCACACACACTCACACGCACACACATTCGCACACACACTTGCGCGCACACACTCGCGCGCACACACTCGAACACACACACTCGCACGCACACATTCGCACAAACAATCGCACACAAACTCGCACACACTCGCACACACTCACTCACACACACTCGCACACAAACTCGCACACACACACTCACACACACTCACTCATACACACTCACACACACTTACTCGCACACACTCACACACACTCGCACACACTCTCACCCATTCACTTGAGCACACTCGCACACACTCGCATGCACACACTTACATGCACACACTCGTGCACACTCGCGCAAACACACTCGCACACATTCGCACACACTCACACACTCGCACACACTCGCACACAGTCGCACACACTCGCACACACTCGCACGCACACACTCGCACACACTCGCACGCACACACTCGCACACACTCGCATGCACACACTCGCACACACACTCACACACACACTCGCACACACTCGCACAAACTCCAACACACACTCGTACACACTCACAAACACTCGCACACACACTCGCACACACTCGCACACACTCGCACACACTCGCACATACACACATACATATTCGCACACACTCGCACACACACTCGCACACACAGTCCTACACACTCACACACACACTCGCAAACACTTGCACACACTCACACACACACTCACTCACACGCACACACTCGCACTCACACTCACACACACTCACACACTTACACACACTCGAACACACCCGCACACACTCACAAACACTCGCACATACAGTGCTACAAGCTCACACACACTCCCACACAATCACACACTCGCACACATACTTACACACACTCACACACACTCGTACGCACTCGCACACACACTCGCACACACTTGCACACACTCAAACACACTCACACACACACTCGCACACACACTCGCACACACTCGCACATACACTCGCACACACGCGCACACACTCGCACACACAGTCATACACACTCACACACACACTCGCACACACTCACACACACACTCACTTACTCACACGCACACACTCGCGCACTCTCGCACACACTCACACACTCGTGCACACTAGCACACACTCGCAAGCACACACTCGCACAGACTCACACACAATCACTCACACGCACACACTCGTGCACACTCACACACACTCACACACTCACACACGCTCGCACACATTTGCACACACTCGCACTCACTCGCACGCACGCAGACACTCACACACACTCACTCACACATACTCGCACACACTTGCACCCAGTCACTCGAGCACACTCGCACACACTCGCACACACACACTCGCACACACTCACACGCACACACTCGCACACACTCGCACGCACACATTGGCACACACTCGCACTCACTTGCACACACTCGTACGCACAAACTGGCACACATTCGCACACACTCACACACACACACTCACACACACACACTCGCACACACTCACACACACTCGCGCACACTCGCATACACTCGCACGCACTCACACGCACACACTCGCACACACCATACACAATCGCACACACACACTCGCACACATTCACACACACTCACACACACACACTCGCACACTCTCGCACACATTTGCACGAACTCGCACGCATTCGCACGCACTCGCACACACACTCTCGCACACATTTGCACGAACTCGCACGCATTCGCACAAACTCACACACTCGCATACACTCATACACAAACACACACAGACTCGCATACACACACTCGCACACACCCGCACTCACTCGCATGCACTCGCACGCACACTCGCACACACTTGCACAAACTCACAAACACTCGCACACACTCATACACAATTGCACACACACTGGCACACACACACTCGCACACACTCGCACACATTCGCACACATTCGCACACACTCACTCGCACACACTCGCACACAAACTCGCACACACTCGCACACAAACTCGCACACACGCAGACACTCACACACACTCACTCACACATACTCGCACACACTTGCACCCAGTCACTCGAGCACACTCGCACACACTCGCACACACACACTCGCACACACTCACACGCACACACTCGCGCACACTCGCACACACACATTCGCACACACTCGCACTCACTTGCACACACTCGTACGCACAAACTGGCACACATTCGCACACACTCACACACTCACACACACAAACTCGCACACTCTCGCACACATTTGCACGCACTCGCACGCACTCGCACAAACTGACACACTCGCACACACTCATACACAATCACACACAGACTCGCATACACACACTCGCACACACCCGCACTCACTCGCATGCACTCGCACGCACACTCGCACACACTTGCACAAACTCACAAACACTCACACACACTCATACACAATTGCACACACACTCGCACACACACACTCGCACAAACTCGCACACACTTGCACAGACTCGCACACACACACTCGCACACACTGGCACACACTCGCACATACACTCATACACACTCGCACACACTCACACGCACACACATTCGCACACACACTCTCGCGCACACACTCGCGCGCACACACTCGAACACACACTCGCACGCACACACTCGCACAAACACTCGCACACAAACTCTCACACACTCGCACACACTCACTCACACACACTCGCACACAAACTCGCACACACACACTCACACACACTCACTCATACACACTCACACACACTTACTCGCACACACTCACACACAATCGCAAACACTCTCACCCATTCACTCGAGCACACTCGCACACACACACTTACATTCACAAACTCGTGCACACTCGCGCACACACACTCGCACACATTCGTACACACTCACACTCACACACTCGCACACACTCACACACAGTCGCACACACTCGCACACACTCGCACGCACACACTTGCACACACTCGCACACACTTTCACACACTCACACACACACTCCTAAACACTCGCACAGAAAGTCCTACACACTCACACACACAATCGCACACACTCGCACACACTCATGCACACTCGCACACACACTCGCACACATTTATGCACAATCGCACACACTCGTACACACACTCGCACACACTTGCACACACTCACACACACACTCGCACACACTCACACACACTTGCACACACTCGCACACACACTCATACACACTCGCTCACACTCACACACACACACTCGCACACACACTCACACACACTCGCACACGCTCGCACACACTTACATGCACACACTCACACACACTCGCACCCACTCACTCGTGCACACTCGCGCACACTCGGGCACATTTGCACACACTCGCACACACTCGCACACACACTCGCACACACACTCGCACACACTCACTCACACACACTCGCACGCACACACTCGCACGCACACACTCGCACACACACTCGCACAGAAACACTCGCACACACTTGCACACATTCGCACGCACACACTCGCATGCAAACACTCGCATGCACGCACTTGCACACACACTTACACACACTCGCACACACTCACACACATTCACACACACTCACTCGCACACAATCTCGCACCCACACACTCACACACACTCACTCATACACACTCGCAGCCACTCACTCGAGCACACTCGCACACACTCGCACGCACACACTCGCACGCACACACTCACACGCACGCACTCGCACACACACTTACACACACTCGCACACACTCACACACATTCACACACACTCACTCGCACACAAACTCGCACCCACGCACACACTCACACACACTCGCACCCACTCACTCGAGCACACTCGCACACACTCGCACACACACTAACACACTCGCACACACTCGCACGCACACACTAGCACACACTCGCACACACACACTCGCACACACTCGCACACATTCGCACACACTCACTCACACACACTCGCACACAAACTCGCACACACTCGCACACAAACTCGCACACACGCAGACACTCACACACACTCACTAACACATACTCGCACACACTTGCACCCAGTCACTCGAGCACACTCGCACACACTCGCACACACACACTCACACGCACACACTTGCGCACACTCGCACGCACACATTGGCACACACTCGCACTCACTTGCACACACTCGTACGCACAAACTGGCACACATTCGCACACACTCACACACACACACACTCGCACACACTCACACACACTCGTGCACACTCGCACACACTCGCACGCACACACTCGCACGCACGCACTTGCACACACACTTACACACACCCGCACACACTCACACACATTCACACACACTCACTCACACACAAACTCGCACCCACGCACACACTCACACACACTCGCACCCACTCGCACCCACTCACTCGAGCACACTCGCACACACTCGCACGCACACACTCGCACACACACTAACACACTCGCACACACTCGCACGCACACACTAGCACACACTCGCATGCAAACACTCGCACACATTCGCACACATTCGCACACACTCACTCGCACACACTCGCACACAAACTCGCACACATTCGCACACACTGACACACACACACTCACACACACCATACACAATCGCACACACACACTCGCACACATTCGCACACACTCACACACACACACTCGCACACTCTCGCACACATTTGCACGAACTCGCACGCATTCGCACGCACTCGCACACACACGCACACACTCGCACAAACTCACACACTCGCACACACTCATACACAAGCACACACAGACTCGCATACACACACTCGCACACACCCGCACTCACTCGCATGCACTCACACGCACACTCGCACACACTTGCACAAACGCACAAACACTCGCACACACTCATACACAATTGCACACACACTCGCAAACACACACTCGCACACACTCGCACACACTTGCACACACTCGCACACACACACTCGCACACACTGGCACACACTCGCACATACACTCATACACACTCACACACACTCACACGCACACACATTCGCACACACACTTGCGCGCACACACTCGCGCGCACACACTCGAACACACACACTCGCACGCACACATTCGCACAAACACTCGCACACAAACTCGCACACACTCGCACACACTCACTCACACACACTCGCACACAAACTCGCACACACACACTCACACACACTCACTCATACACACTCACACACACTTACTCGCACACACTCACACACACTCGCACACACTCTCACCCATTCACTTGAGCACACTCGCACACACTCGCATGCACACACTTACATGCACACACTCGTGCACACTCGCGCAAACACACTCGCACACATTCGCACACACTCACACACTCGCACACACTCGCACACAGTCGCACACACTCGCACACACTCGCACGCACACACTCGCACACACTCGCACGCACACACTCGCACACACTCGCATGCACACACTCGCACACACACTCACACACACACTCGCACACACTCGCACAAACTCCAACACACACTCGTACACACTCACAAACACTCGCACACACACTCGCACACACTCGCACACACTCGCACACACTCGCACATACACACATACACATTCGCACACACTCGCACACACACTCGCACACACAGTCCTACACACACACACACTCGCAAACACTTGCACACACTCACACACACACTCACTCACACGCACACACTCGCACTCACACTCACACACACTCACACACTTACACACACTCGAACACACCCGCACACACTCACAAACACTCGCACATACAGTGCTACAAGCTCACACACACTCCCACACAATCACACACTCGCACACATACTTACACACACTCACACACACTCGTACGCACTCGCACACACACTCGCACACACTTGCACACACTCAAACACACTCACACACACACTCGCACACACACTCGCACACACTCGCACATACACTCGCACACACGCGCACACACTCGCACACACAGTCATACACACTCACACACACACTCGCACACACTCACACACACACTCACTTACTCACACGCACACACTCGCGCACTCTCGCACACACTCACACACTCGTGCACACTAGCACACACTCGCAAGCACACACTCGCACAGACTCACACACAATCACTCACACGCACACACTCGTGCACACTCACACACACTCACACACTCACACACGCTCGCACACATTTGCACACACTCGCACTCACTCGCACGCACGCAGACACTCACACACACTCACTCACACATACTCGCACACACTTGCACCCAGTCACTCGAGCACACTCGCACACACTCGCACACACACACTCGCACACACTCACACGCACACACTCGCACACACTCGCACGCACACATTGGCACACACTCGCACTCACTTGCACACACTCGTACGCACAAACTGGCACACATTCGCACACACTCACACACACACACTCACACACACACACTCGCACACACTCACACACACTCGCGCACACTCGCATACACTCGCACGCACTCACACGCACACACTCGCACACACCATACACAATCGCACACACACACTCGCACACATTCACACACACTCACACACACACACTCGCACACTCTCGCACACATTTGCACGAACTCGCACGCATTCGCACGCACTCGCACACACACTCTCGCACACATTTGCACGAACTCGCACGCATTCGCACAAACTCACACACTCGCATACACTCATACACAAACACACACAGACTCGCATACACACACTCGCACACACCCGCACTCACTCGCATGCACTCGCACGCACACTCGCACACACTTGCACAAACTCACAAACACTCGCACACACTCATACACAATTGCACACACACTGGCACACACACACTCGCACACACTCGCACACATTCGCACACATTCGCACACACTCACTCGCACACACTCGCACACAAACTCGCACACACTCGCACACAAACTCGCACAAACGCAGACACTCACACACACTCACTCACACATACTCGCACACACTTGCACCCAGTCACTCGAGCACACTCGCACACACTCGCACACACACACTCGCACACACTCACACGCACACACTCGCGCACACTCGCACGCACACATTCGCACACACTCGCACTCACTTGCACACACTCGTACGCACAAACTGGCACACATTCGCACACACTCACACACTCACACACACAAACTCGCACACTCTCGCACACATTTGCACGCACTCGCACGCACTCGCACACACACGCACACACTCGCACAAACTCACACACTCGCACACACTCATACACAATCACACAGACTCGCATACACACACTCGCACACACCCGCATTCACTCGCATGCACTCGCACGCACACTCGCACACACTTGCACAAACTCACAAACACTCACACACACTCATACACAATTGCACACACACTCGCACACACACACTCGCACAAACTCGCACACACTTGCACAGACTCGCACACACACACTCGCACACACTGGCACACACTCGCACATACACTCATACACACTCGCACACACTCACACGCACACACATTCGCACACACACTCTCGCGCACACACTCGCGCGCACACACTGGCACACACTCGCACATACACTCATACACACTCGCACACACTCACACGCACACACATTCGCACACACACTCTCGCGCACACACTCGCGCGCACACACTCGAACACACACTCGCACGCACACACTCGCACAAACACTCGCACACAAACTCTCACACACTCGCACACACTCACTCACACACACTCGCACACAAACTCGCACACACACACTCACACACACTCACTCATACACACTCACACACACTTACTCGCACACACTCACACACAATCGCAAACACTCTCACCCATTCACTCGAGCACACTCGCACACACTCGCATGCACACACTTACATGCACAAACTCGTGCACACTCGCGCACACACACTCGCACACATTCGTACACACTCACACTCACACACTCGCACACACTCACACACAGTCGCACACACTCGCACACACTCGCACGCACACACTTGCACACACTCGCACACACTTTCACACACTCACACACACACTCCTAAACACTCGCACAGAAAGTCCTACACACTCACACACACAATCGCACACACTCGCACACACTCATGCACACTCGCACACACACTCGCACACATTTATGCACAATCGCACACACTCGTACACACACTCGCACACACTTGCACACACTCACACACACACTCGCACACACTCACACACACTTGCACACACTCGCACACACACTCATACACACTCGCTCACACTCACACACACACACTCGCACACACACTCACACACACTCGCACACGCTCGCACACACTTACATGCACACACTCACACACACTCGCACCCACTCACTCGTGCACACTCGCGCACACTCGGGCACATTTGCACACACTCGCACACACTCGCACACACACTCGCACACACACTCGCACACACTCACTCACACTCACACACACTCGCACGCACACACTCGCACGCACACACTCGCACACACACTCGCACAGAAACACTCGCACACACTTGCACACATTCGCACACACTCACTCGCACACTAACTCGCACACACGCACACACACTCACTTATACACACTCGCACTCACTCACTCGTGCACACTCGCGCACACTCGGGCACATTTGCACACACTCGCACACACTCGCACACTCTCGCACACACACTCGCACACACACTCGCACACACTCACTCACACTTGCAAACACTTGCACGCACACACTCGCACGCAAACACTCGCATGCACACACTTGCACACACTCACACACACACTCGCACACACTCACACACACTTGCACACACTCGCACACACACTCATACACACTCGCTCACACTCACACACTCGCACACACACTCACACACACTCGCACACGCTCGCACACACTTATGCACAATCGCACACACTCGTACACACACTCGCACACACTCACACACACTCGCACACACACTCACACACACTCGCACATGCTCGCACACACTTACATGCACACACTCACACACACTCGCACCCACTCACTCGTGCACACTCGCGCACACTCGGGTACATTTGCACACACTCGCACACACACTCGCACACACACTCACACACACTCACTCACACTCACACACACTCGCACGCACACACTCGCACGCACACACTCTCACACACACTCGCACAGAAACACTCGCACACACTCGCACACATTCGCACACACTCACTCGCACACTAACTCGCACACACGCACACACACTCACTTATACACACTCGCACTCACTCACTCGTGCACACTCGCGCACACTCGGGCACATATGCACACACTCGCACACACTCGCACACTCTCGCACACACACTCGCACACACACTCGCACACACTCGCACACACTCACTCACACTTGCACACACTCGCACGCACACACTCGCATGCAAACACTCGCATGCACGCACTTGCACACACAATTACACACACTCGCACACACTTACACACATTCACACACACTCACTCGCACACAATCTCGCACCCACGCACACACTCACACACACTCACTCATACACACTCGCACCCACTCACTCGAGCACACTCGCACACACTCGCACGCACACACTCGCACGCACACACTCACACGCACGCACTCGCACACACACTTACACACACTCGCACACACTCACACACTTCACACACACTCACTCGCACACAAACTCGCACCCACGCACACACTCACACACACTCGCACCCACTCACTCGAGCACACTCGCACACACTCGCACGCACACACTCGCACGCACACACTCGCACACACACTAACACACTCGCACACACTCGCACGCACACACTAGCACACACTCGCACGCACACACTCGCACACACTCGCACACATTCGCACACACTCACTCGCACACATTCGCACACAAACTCGCACACACTCGCACACAAACTCGCACACACGCAGACACTCACACACACTCACTCACACATACTCGCACACACTTGCACCCAGTCACTCGAGCACACTCGCACACACACACTCGCACACACTCACACGCACACACTTGCGCACACTCGCACGCACACATTGGCACACACTCGCACTCACTTGCACACACTCGTACGCACAAACTGGCACACATTCACACACACTCACACACACACACACTCGCACACACTCACACACACTCGCGCACACTCGCATACACTCGCACGCATTCGCACACACCATACACAATCGCACACACACACACTCGCACACATTCGCACACACTCACACACACACTCGCACACTCTCGCACACATTTGCACGAACTCGCACGCATTCGCACGCACTCGCACACACACGCACACACTCGCACAAACTCACACACTCGCACACACTCATACACAAGCACACACAGACTCGCATACACACACTCGCACACACCCGCACTCACTCGCATGCACTCGCACGCACACTCACACACACTTGCACAAACTCACAAACACTCGCACACACTCATACACAATTGCACACACACTCGCACACACACACTCGCACACACTTGCACACACACACTCGCACACACTGGCACACACTCGCACATACACTCTTACACACTCACACACACTCACACGCACACACATTCGCACACACACTTGCGCGCACACACTCGCGCGCACACACTCGAACACACACACTCGCACGCACACATTCGCACAAACACTCGCACACAAACTCGCACACACTCGCACACACTCACTCACACACACTCGCACACAAACTCGCACACACACACTCACACACACTCACTCATACACACTCACACACACTTACTCGCACACACTCACACACACTCGCACACACACTCGCACATACACTCATACACACTCGCACACACTCGCACACAAACTCGCACACACGCAGACACTCACACACACTCACTCACACATACTCGCACACACTTGCACCCAGTCACTCGAGCACACTCGCCCACACTCGCACACACACACTCGCACACACTCACACGCACACACTCGCGCACACTCGCACGCACACATTCGCACACACTCGCACTCACTTGCACACACTCGTACGCACAAACTGGCACACATTCGCACACACTCACACACACACTCACACACACAAACTCGCACACTCTCGCACACATTTGCACGCACTCGCACGCACAAGCACACACACGCACACACTCGCACAAACTCACACACTCGCACACACTCATACACAATCACACACAGACTCGCATACACACACTCGCACACACCCGCACTCACTGGCATGCACTCGCACACACACTCGCACACACACACTCGCACACACTCGCACACACTTGCACAGACTCGCACACACACACTCGCACACACTGGCACACACTCGCACATACACTCATACACACTCGCACACACTCACACACATTCGCACACACACTCGCGTGCACACACTCGAACACACACTCGCATGCACACACTCGCACAAACACTCGCACACAAACTCGCACACACTCGCACACACTCACTCACACACACTCGCACACAAACTCGCACACACACACTCACACACACTCACTCATACACACTCACACACACTTACTCGCACACACTCACACACAATCGCAAACACTCTCACCCATTCACTCGAGCACACTCGCACACACTCGCATGCACACACTTACATGCACAAACTCGTGCACACTCGCGCACACACACTCGCACACATTCGCACACACTCACACTCACACACTCGCACACACTCGCACACTTTCGCACACTCGCACACACTCGCACGCACACACTTGCACACTCTCGCACACACTTTCACACACTCACACACACACTCCTAAACACTCGCACAGAAAGTCCTACACACTCACACACACAATCGCACACACTCGCACACACTCATGCACACTCGCACACACACTCGCACACACTCGCACACACTTATGCACACTCGCACACACTCAAACACACTTACATGCACACACTCACACACACTCGCACCCACTCACTCGTGCACACTCGCGCACACTCGGGCACATTTGCACACACTCGCACTCACTCGCACACACACTCGCACACACACTCGCACACACTCACTCACACTCACACACACTCGCATGTACACACTCGCACGCACACACTCGCACACACACTCGCACAGAAACACTCGCACACATTCGCACACACTCACTCACACACTAACTCGCACACACGCACACACACTCACTTATACACACTCGCACTCACTCACTCGTGCACACTCGCGCACACTCGGGCACATTTGCACTCACTCGCACACACTCGCACACTCTCACACACACACTCGCACACACACTCGCACACACACTCGCACACACTCACTCACACTTGCACACACTCGCACGCACACACTCGCACGCAAACACTCGCATGCACGCACTTGCACACACACTTACACACACTCGCACACACTCACACACATTCACACACACTCACTCGCACACAATCTCGCACCCACGCACACACTCACACACACTCACTCATACACACTCGCACCCACTCACTCGAGCACACTCGCACACACTCGCATGCACACACTCGCACGCACACACTCGCATGCACGCACTCGCACACACACTTACACACACTCGCACACACTCACACACATTCACAAACACTCACTCGCACACAAACTCGCACACACTCACACACACTCGCACACACTCGCACCCACTCACTCGAGCACACTCGCACACACTCGCACGCACACACTCGCACGCACACACTCGCACACACACTAACACACTCGCACACACTCGCACGCACACACTAGCACACACTCGCACGCACACACTCGCACACACTCGCACACATTCGCACACACTCACTCGCACACACTCGCACACAAACTCGCACACACTCGCACACAAACTCACACACACGCAGACACTCACACACACTCACTCACACATACTCGCACACACTTGCACCCAGTCACTCGAGCACACTCGCACACACTCGCACACACACACTCGCACACACTCACACGCACACACTTGCACACACTCGCACGCACACATTGGCACACACTCGCACTCACTTGCACACACTCGTACGCACAAACTGGCACACATTCGCACACACTCACACACACACACTCGCACACACTCACACACACTCGTGCACACTCGCATACACTCGCACGCACTCACACGCACACACTCGCACACACCATACACAATCGCACACACACACTCGCACACATTCGCACACACTCACACACACACACTCGCACACTCTCGCACACATTTGCACGAACTCGCACGCATTCGCACGCACTCGCACACACACGCACACACTCGCACAAACTCACACACTCGCACACACTCATACACAAGCACACACAGACTCGCATACACACACTCGCACACACCCGCACTCACTCGCATGCACTCGCACGCACACTCGCACACACTTGCACAAACTCACAAACACTCGCACACACTCATACACAATTGCACACACACTCGCACACACACACTCGCACACACTCGCACACACTTGCACACACTCGCACACACACACTCACACACACTGGCACACACTCGCACATACACTCATACACACTCACACACACTCACACGCACACAAATTCGCACACACACTTGCGCGCACACACTCGCGCGCACACACTCACACACACACTCACTTACTCACACGCACACACTCGCGCACTCTCGCACACACTCACACACTCGTGCACACTAGCACACACTCGCAAGCACACACTCGCACAGACTCACACACAATCACTCACACGCACACACTCGTGCACACTCACACACACTCACACACTCACACACGCTCGCACACATTTGCACACACTCGCACTCACTCGCACGCACTCGCACACACACACCCGTGCACACTCACACACACTCACACACTCGCACACACTCGCACACATTCGCACACACTCACTCGCACACAAACTCGCACACACGCACACACTCACACACACTCACTCATACACACTCGCACAAACTCGCACCCACTCACTCGTGCACACTCGCGCACACTCGGGCACGTTTGCACACACTCACACACACTCGCACACACACTCGCACACACTCACACACACTTGCACACACTCGCACACACTCGCACGCAAACAATTGCACGCACACACTCGCACACACACTCGCACATACACTCATACACACTCGCACACACTCGCACACACACTCGCAAACACACACTCGCACACTCTCGCACACACACTCGCAAACACACACTCGCACACACTCGCACACACTCGCACACACTCACTCATACGCACTCGCACACACACTCGCACACAATTGCACACACTCGAACAAACTTGTACACACACACTCGCACACACATTCGCACACACTCGCACACACAGTCCTACACACTCACACACAAACTCGGAAACACTCACACGCACGCACTCACACGCACACTTACTCACGCACACTCGCACACACTCACACACTCGCGCACACTAGCACACACTCGCACACATTTGCACGCACTCGCACGCACTCGCACACAAACGCACACACTCGCACAAACTCACACATTCGCACACACTCATACACAATCACACACAGACTCGCATACACACACTCGCACACACCCGCACTCACTCGCACGCACACTCGCACACACTTGCACAAACTCACAAACACTCGCACAAACTCATACACAATTGCACACACACTCGCACACACACACTCGCACACACTCGCACACACTTGCACACACTCGCGCACACACACTCGCACACATTCGCACACACTCACACACTCGCACACACTCGCACACAGTCACACACACTCACTCGCACACAGTCACACACACTCACACGCACACACTCGCACGCACACACTCGCACACACACTCACACAAACTCACTCGCACACACTTGCACACACTCGCACACACTTTCACACACTCACACACACACTCCTAAACACTCGCACAGAAAGTCCTACACAGTCACACACACAATCGCACACACTCGCACACACTCACGCACACTCGCACACACTCGCACACACTTATGCACAATCGCACCCACTCGTACACACACTCGCACACACTCGCACACACTCACACACACACTCGCACACACTCACACACACTTGCACACACTCGCACACACACTCATACACACTCGCTCACACTCACACACACACACTCGCACACACACTCACACACACTCGCACATGCTCGCACACACTTACATGCACACACTCACACACACTCGCACCCACTCACTCGTGCACACTCGCGCACACTCGGGCACATTTGCACACACTCGCACACACTCGCACACACACTCGCACACACACTAGCACACACTCACTCACACTCACACACACTCGCACGCACACACTCGCACGCACACACTCGCACACACACTCGCACAGAAACACTCGCACACACTCGCACACATTTGCACACACTCACTCGCACACTAACTCGCACACACGCACACACACTCACTTATACACACTCGCACTCACTCACTCGTGCACACTCGCGCACACTCGGGTACATTTGCACACACTCGCACACACTCGCACACTCTCGCACACACACTCGCACACACACTCGCACACACACTCGCACACACTCACTCACACTTGCACACACTCGCACGCACACACTCGCACGCAAACACTCGCACGCACGCACTCGCACACACACTTACACACACTCGCACACACTCACACACATTCACACACACTCACTCGCACACAATCTCGCACCCACGCACACACTCACACACACTCACTCATACACACTCGCACCCACTCACTCAAGCACACTCGCACACACTCGCACGCACACACTCGCACGCACACACTCGCACGCACGCACTCGCACCCACACTTACACACACTTGCACACACTCACACACATTCACACACACTCACTCGCACACAAACTCGCCCCCACGCACACACTCACACACACTCGCACCCACTCACTCGAGCACACTCGCACACACTCGCACGCACACACTCGCACGCACACACTCGCACACACACTCACACACTCGCACACACTCGCACGCACACACTAGCACACACTCGCACGCACACACTCGCACACACTCGCACACATTCGCACACACTCACTCGCAGACACTCGCACACAAACTCGCACACACTCGCACACAAACTCGCACACACGCAGACACTCACACACACTCACTCACACATACTCGCACACACTTGCACCCAGTCACTCGAGCACACTCGCACACACTCGCACACACAAACTCGCACACACTCACACGCACACACTCGCGCACACTCGCACGCACACATTCGCACACACTCGCACTCACTTGCACACACTCGTACGCACAAACTGGCACACATTCGCACACACTCACACACACACTCTCACACACACACACTCGCACACACTCACACACACTCGCGCACACTCGCATACACTCGCACGCACTCACACGCACACACTCGCACACACCATACACAATCGCACACACACACTCGCACACATTCGCACACACTCACACACACACACTCGCACACTCTCGCACACATTTGCAAGAACTTGCACGCATTCGCACGCACTCGCACACACACGCACACACTCGCACAAACTCACACACTCGCACACACTCATACACAATCACACACAGACTCGCATACACACACTCGCACACACCCGCACTCACTCGCATGCACTCGCACGCACACTCGCACACACTTGCACAAACTCACAAACACTCGCACACACTCATACACAATTGCACACACACTCGCACACACACACTCGCACACACTCGCACACACTTGCACACACTCGCACACACACACTCGCACACACTGGCACACACTCGCACATACACTCATACACACTCACACACACTCACACGCACACACATTTGCACACACACTTGCGCGCACACACTCGCGCACACACACTCGAACACACACACTCGCACGCACACATTCGCACAAACACTCGCACACAAACTCGCACACACTCACACACACTCACTCACACACACTCGCACACAAACTCGCACACACACACTCACACACACTCACTCATACACACTCACACACACTTACTCGCACACACTCACACACACTCACACACACTCTCACCCATTCACTTGAGCACACTCGCACACACTCACATGCACACACTTACATGCACACACTCGTGCACACTCGCGCAAACACACTCGCACACATTCACACACACTCACACTCACACACTCACACACACTCGCACACAGTCGCACACACTCGCACACACTCGCATGCACTCGCACGCACACACTCGCACACACACTCGCACACACTCACTCGCACACACTTGCACACACTTGCACACACACACTCGCACACACTCGCATGCACACACTCGCACACACACTCACACACACACTCGCACACACTCGCACAAACTCCAACACACACTCGTACACACTCACAAACACTCGCACACACACTCGCACACACTCACACACACTCGCACACACTCGCACATACACACATACACATTCGCACACACTCGCACACACACTCGCACACACAGTCCTACACACTCACACACACACTCGCAAACACTTGCACACACTCACATACACACTCACTCACATGCACACACTCGCACTCACACTCACACACACTCACACACTTACACACACTCGAACACACCCGCACACACTCACAAACACTTGCACATACAGTGCTACAAGCTCACACACACTCAAACACAATCACACACTCGCACATATACTTACACACACTCGCACACACTCGTACGCACTCGCACACACACTCGCACGCACTTGCACACACTCAAACACACTTACACACACACTCGCACACACACTCGCACACACCCGCACACACTCGCATGCACTCACACGCACACTCGCACACACTTGCACAAACTCACAAACACTCGCACTCACTCATACACAATTGCACACACACTCGCACACACACACTCGCACACACTCGCACACACTTGCACAGACTCGCACACACACACTCGCACACACTGGCACACACTCGCACATACACTCATACACACTCGCACACACTCACACGCACACACATTCGCACACACACTCGTGGGCACACACTAGCGCGCACACACTCGAACACACACTCGCAAGCACACACTCGCACAAACACTCGCACACAAACTCGCACACACTCGCACACACTCACTCACACACACTCGCACACAAACTCGCACACACACACTCACACACACTCACTCATACACACTCACACACACTTACTCGCACACACTCACACACAATCACAAACACTCTCACCCATTCACTCGAGCACACTCGCACACACTCGCATGCACACACTTACATGCACAAACTCGTGCACACTCGCGCACACACACTCGCACACATTCGCACACACTCACACTCACACACTCGCACACACTCGCACACACTCGCACACACTCGCACGCACACACTTGCACACACTCGCACACACTTTCACACACTCACACACACACTCCTAAACACTCGCACAGAAAGTCCTACACACTCACACACACAATTGCACACACTCGCACACACTCATGCACACTCGCACACACACTCGCACACACTCGCACACACTTATGCACAATCGCACACACTCGTACACACACTCGCACACACTCACACACACTCACACACACACTCGCACACACTCACACACACTTGCACACACTCGCACACACACTCATACACACTCGCTCACACTCACACACACACACTCGCACACACACTCACATACACTCGCACACGCTCGCACACACTTACATGCACACACTCACACACACTCGCACCCACTCACTCGTGCACACTCGCGCACACTCGGGCACATTTGCACACACTCGCACACACTCGCACACACACTCGCACACACACTCGCACACACTCACTCACACTCACACACACTCGCACGCACACACTCGCACGCACACACTCGCACACACACTCGCACAGAAACACTCGCACACACTCGCACACATTCGCACACACTCACTCGCACACTAACTCGCACACACGCACACACACTCACTCGCACTCACTCACTCGTGCACACTCGCGCACACTCGGCACATTTGCACACACTCGCACACACTCGCACACTCTCGCACACACACTCGCACACACACTCGCACGCACACACTCGCACGCACGCACTCGCACACACACTTACACACACTCGCACACACTCACACACATTCACACACACTCACTCGCACACACTCGCACATACACACATACACATTCGCACACACTCGCACACACACTCGCACACACAGTCCTACACACTCACACACACACTCGCAAACACTTGCACACACTCACACACACACTCACTCACACGCACACACTCGCACTCACACTCACACACACTCACACACTTACACACACTCGAACACACCCGCACACACTCACAAACACTCGCACATACAGTGCTACAAGCTCACACACTCCCACACAATCACACACTCGCACACATACTTACACACACTCACACACACTCGTACGCACTCGCACACACACTCGCACACACTTGCACACACTCAAACACACTCACACACACACTCGCACACACACTCGCACACAATCGCACATACACTCGCACACACGCGCACACACTCGCACACACAGTCATACACACTCACACACACACTCGCACACACTCACACACACACTCACTTACTCACACGCACACACTCGCGCACTCTCGCACACACTCACACACTCGTGCACACTAGCACACACTCGCAAGCACACACTCGCACAGACTCACACACAATCACTCACATGCACACAATCGTGCACACTCACACACACTCACACACTCACACACGCTCGCACACATTTGCACACACTCACACTCACTCGCACGCACTCGCACACACACACCCATGCACACTCACACACACTCACACACTCGCACACACTCGCACACATTCGCACACACTCACTCGCACACAAACTCGCACACACGCACACACTCACACACACTCACTCATACACACTCGCACAAACTCGCACCCACTCACTCGTGCACACTCGGGCACGTTTGCACACACTCGCACACACTCGCACACACACTCGCACACACTCACACACACTTGCACACACTCGCACACACTCGCACGCAAACAATTGCACGCACACACTCGCACACACACTCGCACATACACTCATACACACTCGCACACACTCGCACACACACTCGCAAACACACACTCGCACACACTCACACACACACTCGCAAACACACACTCGCACACACTCGCACACACTCGCACACACTCACTCATACGCACTCGCACACACACTCGCACACAATTGCACACACTCGAACAAACTTGTACACACACACTCGCACACACATTCGCACACACTCGCACACACAGTCCTACACACTCACACACAAACTCGGAAACACTCGCACGCACGCACTCACACGCACACTTACTCACGCACACTCGCACACACTCACACACTCGCGCACACTAGCACACACTCGCACGCCCACACTCGCACACTCTCGCACACATTTGCACGCACTCGCACACAAACGCACACACTCGCACAAACTCACACATTCGCACACACTCATACACAATCACACACAGACTCGCACACACACACTCGCACACACCCGCACTCACTCGCACGCACACTCGCACACACTTGCACAAACTCACAAACACTCGCACACACTCATACACAATTGCACACACACTCGCACACACACACTCGCACACACTTGCACACACTCACGCACACACACTCGCACACATTCGCACACACTCACACTCACACACTCGCACACACTCGCACACAGTCACACACACTCACTCGCACACAGTCACACACACTCACACGCACACACTCGCACACACTCGCACGCACACGCTCGCACACACACTCACACAAACTCACTCGCACACACTTGCACACACTCGCACACACTTTCACACACTCACACACACACTCCTAAACACTCGCACAGAAAGTCCTACACAGTCACACACACAATCGCACACACTCGCACACACTCACGCACACTCGCACACACTCGCACACACTTATGCACAATCGCACCGACTCGTACACACACTCGCACACACTCACACACACTCACACACACACTCGCACACACTCACACACACTTGCACACACTCACACACACACTCATACACACTCGCTCACACTCACACACACACACTCGCACACACACTCACACACACTCGCACACACTTACATGAACACACTCACACACACTCGCACCCACTCACTCGTGCACACTCGCGCACACTCGGGCACATTTGCACACACTCGCACACACTCGCACACACACTCGCACACACACTCGCACACACTCACTCACACACACTCGCACGCACACACTCGCACGCACACACTCGCACACACACTCGCACAGAAACACTCGCACACACTCGCACTCATTTGCACACACTCACTCGCACACTAACTCGCACACACGCACACACTCACTTATACACACTCGCACTCACTCACTCGTGCACACTCGCGCACACTCGGGCACATTTGCACACACTTGCACACACTCGCACACTCTTGCACACACACTCGCACACACACTCGCACACACACTCGCACACACTCACTCACACTTGCACACACTCGCACGCACACACTCGCACGCAAACACTCGCACGCACGCACTCGCACACACACTTACACACACTCGCACACACTCACACACATTCACACACACTCACTCGCACACAATCTCGCACCCACGCACACACTCACACACACTCACTCATACACACTCGCACCCACTCACTCGAGCACACTCGCACGCACACACTCGCACGCACACACTCGCACGCACGCACTCGCACCCACACTTACACACACTTGCACACACTCACACACATTCACACACACTCACTCGCACACAAACTCGCACCCACGCACACACTCACACACACTCGCACCCACTCACTCGAGCACACTCGCACACACTCGCACGCACACACTCGCACGCACACACTCGCACACACACTCACACACTCGCACACACTCGCACGCACACACTCGCACACACACTCACACACTCGCACACACTCGCACGCACACACTAGCACACACTCGCACGCACACACTCGCACACACTCGCACACATTCGCACACACTCACTCGCAGACACTCGCACACAAACTCGCACACACTCGCACACAAACTCGCACACACGCAGACACTCACACACACTCACTCACACATACTCGCACACACTTGCACCCAGTCACTCGAGCACACTCGCACACACTCGCACACACACACTCACACACACTCACACGCACACACTCGCGCACACTCGCACGCACACATTGGCACACACTCGCACTCACTTGCACACACTCGTACGCACAAACTGGCACACATTCGCACACACTCACACACACACACTCACACACACACACTCGCACACACTCACACACACTCGCGCACACTCGCATACACTCGCACGCACTCACACGCACACACTCGCACACACCATACACAATCGCACACACACACTCGCACACATTCGCACACACTCACACACACACACTCGCACACTCTCGCACACATTTGCAAGAACTTGCACACATTCGCACGCACTCGCACACACACGCACACACTCGCACAAACTCACACACTCGCACACACTCATACACAATCACACACAGACTCGCATACACACACTCGCACACATCCGCACTCACTCGCATGCGCTCGCACGCACACTCGCACACACTTGCACAAACTCACAAACACTCGCACACACTCATACACAATTGCACACACACTCGCTCACACACACTCGCACACACTCGCACACACTTGCACACACTCGCACACACACACTCGCACACACTGGCACACACTCGCACATACACTCATACACACTCACACACACTCACACGCACACACATTTGCACACACACTTGTGCGCACACACTCGCGCGCACACACTCGAACACTCACACTCGCACGCACACATTCGCACAAACACTCGCACACAAACTCGCACACACACACTCACACACACTCACTCATACACACTCACACACACTTACTCGCACACACTCACACACACTCGCACACACTCTCACCCATTCACTTGAGCACACTCGCACACACTCACATGCACACACTTACATGCACACACTCGTGCACACTCGCGCAAACACACTCGCACACATTCGCACACACTCACACTCACACACTCACACACACTCGCACACAGTCGCACACACTCGCACACACTCGCACGCACTCGCACGCACACACTCGCACACACACTCGCACACACTCACTCGCACACACTTGCACACACTTGCACACACACACTCGCACACACTCGCATGCACACACTCGCACACACACTCACACACACACTCGCACACACTCGCACAAACTCCAACACACACTCGTACACACTCACAAACACTCGCACACACACTCGCACACACTCGCACACACACACTCGCACACACTCGCACACACACACTCGCACACACTCGCACACAATTGCACAGACTCGCACACACACACTCGCACACACTGGCACACACTCGCACATACACTCATACACACTCGCACACACTCACACGCACACACATTCGCACACACACTCGCGCGCACACACTCGCGCGCACACACTCGAACACACACTCGCACGCACACACTCGCACAAACACTCGCACACAAACTCGCACACACTCGCACACACTCACTCACACACACTCGCACACAAACTCGCACACACACACTCACACACACTCACTCATACACACTCACACACACTTACTCGCACACACTCACACACAATCGCAAACACTCTCACCCATTCACTCGAGCACACTCGCACACACTCGCATGCACACACTTACATGCACAAACTCGTGCACACTCGCGCACACACACTCGCACACATTCGCACACACTCACACTCACACACTCGCACACTCGCACACAGTCGCACACACTCGCACACACTCGCACGCACACACTTGCACACACTCGCACACACTTTCACACACTCACACACACACTCCTAAACACTCGCACAGAAAGTCCTACACACTCACACACACAATTGCACACACTCGCACACACTCATGCACACTCACACACACACTCGCACACACTCGCACACACTTATGCAGAATCGCACACACTCGTACACACACTTGCACACACTCACACACACTAACACACACACTCGCACACACTCACACACACTTGCACACACTCGCACACACACTCATACACACTCGCTCAAACTCACACACACACACTCGCACACACACTCACACACACTCGCACACGCTCGCACACACTTACATGCACACACTCACACACACTCGCACCCACTCACTCGTGCACACTCGCGCACACTCGGGCACATTTGCACACACTCGCACACACACTCGCACACACTCACTCACACACACTCGCACACACACACTCGCACGCACACACTCGCACACACACTCGCACAGAAACACTCGCACACACTCGCACACATTCGCACACACTCACTCGCACACTAACTCGCACACACGCACACACACTCACTTATACACACTCGCACTCACTCACTCGTGCACACTCGCGCACACTCGGCACATTTGCACACACTCGCACACACTCGCACACTCTCGCACACACACTCGCACACACACTCGCACGCACACACTCGCACGCACGCACTCGCACACACACTCACACACACTCACACACATTCACACACACTCACTCGCACACAAACTCGCACCCACGCACACACTCACACACACTCGCACCCACTCGCACCCACTCACTCGAGCACACTCGCACACACTCGCACGCACACACTCGCACGCACACACTCGCACACACACTAAAACACTCGCACACACTCGCACGCACACACTAGCACACACTCGCACGCACACACTCGCACACATTCGCACACACTCACTCGCACACACTCGCACACAAACTCGCACACACTCGCACACAAACTCGCACACACGCAGACACTCACACACACTCACTCACACATACTCGCACACACTTGCACCCAGTCACTCGAGCACACTCGCACACACTCGCACACACTCACACGCACACACTCGCACACACTCGCACGCACACATTGGCACACACTCGCACTCACTTGCACACACTCGTACGCACAAACTGGCACACATTCGCACACACTCACACACACACACTCACACACACACACTCGCACACACTCACACACACTCTCGCACACTCGCATACACTCGCACGCACTCACACGCACACACTCGCACACACCATACACAATCGCACACACACACTCGCACACATTCGCACACACTCACACACACACTCGCACACTCTCGCACACATTTGCACGAACTCGCACGCATTCGCACGCACTCGCACACACACGCACACACTCGCACAAACTCACACACTCGCACACACTCATACACAATCACACACAAACTCGCATACACACACTCGCACACACCCGCACTCACTCGCATGCACTCGCACGCACACTCGCACACACTTGCATAAACTCACAAACACTCGCACACACTCATACACAATTGCACACACACTGGCACACACACACTCACACACACTCGCACACACTCGCACACATTCGCACACACTCACTCGCACACACTCGCACACAAACTCGCACACACTCGCACACAAACTCGCACACACGCAGACACTCACACACACTCACTCACACATACTCGCACACACTTGCACCCAGTCACTCGAGCACACTCGCACACACTCGCACACACACACTCGCACACACTCACACGCACACACTCGCGCACACTCGCACGCACACATTCGCACACACTCGCACTCACTTGCACACACTCGTACGCACAAACTGGCACACATTCGCACACACTCACACACACACTCACACACGCAAACTCGCACACTCTCGCACACATTTGCACGCACTCGCACGCACTCGCACACACACGCACACACTCGCACAAACTCACACACTCGCACACACTCATACACAATCACACACAGACTCGCATACACACACTCGCACACACCCGCACTCACTCGCATGCACTCGCACGCACACTCGCACACACTTGCACAAACTCACAAACACTCACACACACTCATACACAATTGCACACACACTCGCACACACACACTCGCACACACTTGCACAGACTCGCACACACACACTCGCACACACTGGCACATACTCGCACATACACTCATACACACTCGCACACACATTCGCACACACACTCGCGCGCACACACTAGCGCGCACACACTCGAACACACACTCGCACGCACACACTCGCACAAACACTCGCACACAAACTCGCACACACTCGCACACACTCACTCACACACACTCGCACACAAACTCGCACACACACACTCACACACACTCACTCATACACACTCACACACACTTACTCGCACACACTCACACACAATCGCAAACACTCTCACCCATTCACTCGAGCACACTCGCAGACACTCGCATGCAGACACTTACATGCACAAACTCGTGCACACTCGCGCACACACACCCGCACACATTCGCACACACTCACACTCACACACTCGCACACACTCACACACAGTCGCACACACTCGCACACACTCGCACGAACACACTTGCACACACTCGCACACACTTTCACACACTCACACACACACTCCTAAACACTCGCACAGAAAGTCCTACACACTCACACACACAATTGCACACACTCGCACACACTCATGCACACTCGCACACACACTCGCACACACTTATGCACAATCGCACACACTCGTACACACACTCGCACACACTCGCACACACTCACACACACACTCGCACACACACTCGCACACACTCACTCACACTCACACACACTCGCACGCACACACTCGCACGCACACACTCGCACACACACTCGCACAGAAACACTCGCACACACTCGCACACATTCGCACTCACTCACTCGCACACTAACTCGCACACACGCACACACACTCACTTATACACACTCGCACTCACTCACTCGTGCACACTCGCGCACACTCGGGCACATTTGCACACACTCGCACACACTCGCACACTCTCGCACACACACTCGCACACACTCACTCACACTTGCACACACTCACTCACACTTGCACACACTCGCACGCACACACTCGCACGCAAACACTCGCATGCACGCACTTGCACACACACTTACACACACTCGCACACACTCACTCGCACACAATCTCGCACCCACGCACACACTCACACACACTCACTCATACACACTCGCACCCACTCACTCGAGCACACTCGCACACACTCGCACGCACACACTCACACTCACACACTCGCACACACTCGCACACAGTCGCACACACTCGCACACACTCGCACGCACACACTTGCACACACTCGCACACACTTTCACACACTCACACACACACTCCTAAACACTCGCACAGAAAGTCCTACACACTCACACACACAATCGCACACACTCGCACACACTCATGCACACTCGCACACACACTCGCACACACTCGCACACACTTATGCACAATCGCACCGACTCGTACACACACTCGCACACACTCACACACACTCACACACACACTCGCACACACTCACACACACTTGCACACACTCGCACACACACTCATACACACTCGCTCACACTCACACACACACACTCGCACACACACTCACACACACTCGCACATGCTCGCACACACTTACATGCACACACTCACACACACTCGCACCCACTCACTCGTGCACACTCGCGCACACTCGGGCACATTTGCACACACTCGCACACACTCGCACACACACTCGCACACACACTCGCACACACTCACTCACACTCACACACACTCGCACGCACACACTCGCACGCACACACTCGCACACACACTCGCACAGAAACACTCGCACACACTCGCACACATTCGCACACACTCACTCGCACACTAACTCGCACACACGCACACACACTCACTTATACACACTCGCACTCACTCACTCGTGCACACTCGCGCACACTCGGGCACATTTGCACACACTCGCACACACTCGCACACTCTCGCACACACACTCGCACACACACTCGCACACACTCGCACACACTCACTCACACTTGCACACACTCGCACGCACACACTCTCACGCAAACACTCGCATGCACGCACTTGCACACACACTTACACACACTCGCACACACTCACACACATTCACACACACTCACTCGCACACAATCTCGCACCCACGCACACACTCACACACACTCACTCATACACACTCGCAACCACTCACTCGAGCACACTCGCACACACTCGCACGCACACACTCGCACGCACACACTCGCACGCACACTTACACACACTCGCACACACTCACACACATTCACACACACTCACTCGCACACAAACTCGCACCCACGCACACACTCACACACACTCGCACCCACTCACTCGAGCACACTCGCACACACTCGCACGCACACACTCGCACGCACACACTCGCACACACACTAACACACTCGCACACACTCGCACGCACACACTAGCACACACTCGCACGCACACACTCGCACACACTCGCACACATTCGCACACACTCACTCGCACACACTCGCACACAAACTCGCACACACTCACACACAAACTCGCACACACGCAGACACTCACACACACTCACACATACTCGCACACACTTGCACCCAGTCACTCGAGCACACTCGCACACACTCGCACACACACACTCGCACACACTCACACGCACACACTTGCGCACACTCGCACGCACACATTGGCACACACTCGCACTCACTTGCACACACTCGTACGCACAAACTGGCACACATTCGCACACACTCACACACACACACTCGCACACACTCACACACACTCGCGCACACTCGCATACACTCGCACGCACTCACACGCACACACTCGCACACACCATACACAATCGCACACACACACTCGCACACATTCGCACACACTCACACACACACACTCGCACACGCTCGCACACATTTGCACGAACTCGCACGCATTCGCACGCACTCGCACACACACGCACACACTCGCACAAACTCACACACTCGCACACACTCATACACAAGCACACACAGACTCGCATACACACACTCGCACACACCCGCACTCACTCGCATGCACTCGCACGCACACTCGCACACACTTGCACAAACTCACAAACACTCGCACACACTCATACACAATTGCACACACACTCGCACACACACACTCGCACACACTCGCACACACTTGCACACACTCGCACACACACACTCGCACACACTGGCACACACTCGCACATACACTCATACACACTCACACACACTCACACGCACACACATTTGCACACACACTTGCGCGCACACACTCGCGCACACACACTCGAACACACACACTCGCACGCACACATTCGCACAAACACTCGCACACAAACTCGCACACACTCGCACACACTCACTCACACACACTCGCACACAAACTCGCACACACACACTCACACACACTCACTCATACACACTCACACACACTTACTCGCACACACTCACACACACTCACACACACTCTCACCCATTCACTTGAGCACACTCGCACACACTCACATGCACACACTTACATGCACACACTCGTGCACACTCGCGCAAACACACTCGCACACATTCACACACACTCACACTCACACACTCACACACACTCGCACACAGTCGCACACACTCGCACACACTCGCATGCACTCGCACGCACACACTCGCACACACACTCGCACACACTCACTCGCACACACTTGCACACACTTGCACACACACACTCGCACACACTCGCATGCACACACTCGCACACACACTCACACACACACTCGCACACACTCGCACAAACTCCAACACACACTCGTACACACTCACAAACACTCGCACACACACTCGCACACATTCACACACACTCGCACACACTCGCACATACACACATACACATTCGCACACACTCGCACACACACTCGCACACACAGTCCTACACACTCACACACACACTCGCAAACACTTGCACACACTCACATACACACTCACTCACATGCACACACTCGCACTCACACTCACACACACTCACACACTTACACACACTCGAACACACCCGCACACACTCACAAACACTTGCACATACAGTGCTACAAGCTCACACACACTCAAACACAATCACACACTCGCACACATACTTACACACACTCGCACACACTCGTACGCACTCGCACACACACTCGCACGCACTTGCACACACTCAAACACACTTACACACACACTCGCACACACACTCGCACACACCCGCACACACTCGCATGCACTCACACGCACACTCGCACACACTTGCACAAACTCACAAACACTCGCACTCACTCATACACAATTGCACACACACTCGCACACACACACTCGCACACACTCGCACACACTTGCACAGACTCGCACACACACACTCGCACACACTGGCACACACTCGCACATACACTCATACACACTCGCACACACTCACACGCACACACATTCGCACACACACTCGTGGGCACACACTAGCGCGCACACACTCGAACACACACTCGCAAGCACACACTCGCACAAACACTCGCACACAAACTCGCACACACTCGCACACACTCACTCACACACACTCGCACACAAACTCGCACACACACACTCACACACACTCACTCATACACACTCACACACACTTACTCGCACACACTCACACACAATCACAAACACTCTCACCCATTCACTCGAGCACACTCGCACACACTCGCATGCACACACTTACATGCACAAACTCGTGCACACTCGCGCACACACACTCGCACACATTCGCACACACTCACACTCACACACTCGCACACACTCGCACACACTCGCACACACTCGCACGCACACACTTGCACACACTCGCACACACTTTCACACACTCACACACACACTCCTAAACACTCGCACAGAAAGTCCTACACACTCACACACACAATTGCACACACTCGCACACACTCATGCACACTCGCACACACACTCGCACACACTCGCACACACTTATGCACAATCGCACACACTCGTACACACACTCGCACACACTCACACACACTCACACACACACTCGCACACACTCACACACACTTGCACACACTCGCACACACACTCATACACACTCGCTCACACTCACACACACACACTCGCACACACACTCACATACACTCGCACACGCTCGCACACACTTACATGCACACACTCACACACACTCGCACCCACTCACTCGTGCACACTCGCGCACACTCGGGCACATTTGCACACACTCGCACACACTCGCACACACACTCGCACACACACTCGCACACACTCACTCACACTCACACACACTCGCACGCACACACTCGCACGCACACACTCGCACACACACTCGCACAGAAACACTCGCACACACTCGCACACATTCGCACACACTCACTCGCACACTAACTCGCACACACGCACACACACTCACTCGCACTCACTCACTCGTGCACACTCGCGCACACTCGGCACATTTGCACACACTCGCACACACTCGCACACTCTCGCACACACACTCGCACACACACTCGCACGCACACACTCGCACGCACGCACTCGCACACACACTTACACACACTCGCACACACTCACACACATTCACACACACTCACTCGCACACACTCGCACATACACACATACACATTCGCACACACTCGCACACACACTCGCACACACAGTCCTACACACTCACACACACACTCGCAAACACTTGCACACACTCACACACACACTCACTCACACGCACACACTCGCACTCACACTCACACACACTCACACACTTACACACACTCGAACACACCCGCACACACTCACAAACACTCGCACATACAGTGCTACAAGCTCACACACTCCCACACAATCACACACTCGCACACATACTTACACACACTCACACACACTCGTACGCACTCGCACACACACTCGCACACACTTGCACACACTCAAACACACTCACACACACACTCGCACACACACTCGCACACAATCGCACATACACTCGCACACACGCGCACACACTCGCACACACAGTCATACACACTCACACACACACTCGCACACACTCACACACACACTCACTTACTCACACGCACACACTCGCGCACTCTCGCACACACTCACACACTCGTGCACACTAGCACACACTCGCAAGCACACACTCGCACAGACTCACACACAATCACTCACATGCACACAATCGTGCACACTCACACACACTCACACACTCACACACGCTCGCACACATTTGCACACACTCACACTCACTCGCACGCACTCGCACACACACACCCATGCACACTCACACACACTCACACACTCGCACACACTCGCACACATTCGCACACACTCACTCGCACACAAACTCGCACACACGCACACACTCACACACACTCACTCATACACACTCGCACAAACTCGCACCCACTCACTCGTGCACACTCGGGCACGTTTGCACACACTCGCACACACTCGCACACACACTCGCACACACTCACACACACTTGCACACACTCGCACACACTCGCACGCAAACAATTGCACGCACACACTCGCACACACACTCGCACATACACTCATACACACTCGCACACACTCGCACACACACTCGCAAACACACACTCGCACACACTCACACACACACTCGCAAACACACACTCGCACACACTCGCACACACTCGCACACACTCACTCATACGCACTCGCACACACACTCGCACACAATTGCACACACTCGAACAAACTTGTACACACACACTCGCACACACATTCGCACACACTCGCACACACAGTCCTACACACTCACACACAAACTCGGAAACACTCGCACGCACGCACTCACACGCACACTTACTCACGCACACTCGCACACACTCACACACTCGCGCACACTAGCACACACTCGCACGCCCACACTCGCACACTCTCGCACACATTTGCACGCACTCGCACACAAACGCACACACTCGCACAAACTCACACATTCGCACACACTCATACACAATCACACACAGACTCGCACACACACACTCGCACACACCCGCACTCACTCGCACGCACACTCGCACACACTTGCACAAACTCACAAACACTCGCACACACTCATACACAATTGCACACACACTCGCACACACACACTCGCACACACTTGCACACACTCACGCACACACACTCGCACACATTCGCACACACTCACACTCACACACTCGCACACACTCGCACACAGTCACACACACTCACTCGCACACAGTCACACACACTCACACGCACACACTCGCACACACTCGCACGCACACGCTCGCACACACACTCACACAAACTCACTCGCACACACTTGCACACACTCGCACACACTTTCACACACTCACACACACACTCCTAAACACTCGCACAGAAAGTCCTACACAGTCACACACACAATCGCACACACTCGCACACACTCACGCACACTCGCACACACTCGCACACACTTATGCACAATCGCACCGACTCGTACACACACTCGCACACACTCACACACACTCACACACACACTCGCACACACTCACACACACTTGCACACACTCACACACACACTCATACACACTCGCTCACACTCACACACACACACTCGCACACACACTCACACACACTCGCACACACTTACATGAACACACTCACACACACTCGCACCCACTCACTCGTGCACACTCGCGCACACTCGGGCACATTTGCACACACTCGCACACACTCGCACACACACTCGCACACACACTCGCACACACTCACTCACACACACTCGCACGCACACACTCGCACGCACACACTCGCACACACACTCGCACAGAAACACTCGCACACACTCGCACTCATTTGCACACACTCACTCGCACACTAACTCGCACACACGCACACACTCACTTATACACACTCGCACTCACTCACTCGTGCACACTCGCGCACACTCGGGCACATTTGCACACACTCGCACACACTCGCACACTCTTGCACACACACTCGCACACACACTCGCACACACACTCGCACACACTCACTCACACTTGCACACACTCGCACGCACACACTCGCACGCAAACACTCGCACGCACGCACTCGCACACACACTTACACACACTCGCACACACTCACACACATTCACACACACTCACTCGCACACAATCTCGCACCCACGCACACACTCACACACTCACTCATACACACTCGCACCCACTCACTCGAGCACACTCGCACGCACACACTCGCACGCACACACTCGCACGCACGCACTCGCACCCACACTTACACACACTTGCACACACTCACACACATTCACACACACTCACTCGCACACAAACTCGCACCCACGCACACACTCACACACACTCGCACCCACTCACTCGAGCACACTCGCACACACTCGCACGCACACACTCGCACGCACACACTCGCACACACACTCACACACTCGCACACACTCGCACGCACACACTCGCACACACACTCACACACTCGCACACACTCGCACGCACACACTAGCACACACTCGCACGCACACACTCGCACACACTCGCACACATTCGCACACACTCACTCGCAGACACTCGCACACAAACTCGCACACACTCGCACACAAACTCGCACACACGCAGACACTCACACACACTCACTCACACATACTCGCACACACTTGCACCCAGTCACTCGAGCACACTCGCACACACTCGCACACACACACTCACACACACTCACACGCACACACTCGCGCACACTCGCACGCACACATTGGCACACACTCGCACTCACTTGCACACACTCGTACGCACAAACTGGCACACATTCGCACACACTCACACACACACACTCACACACACACACTCGCACACACTCACACACACTCGCGCACACTCGCATACACTCGCACGCACTCACACGCACACACTCGCACACACCATACACAATCGCACACACACACTCGCACACATTCGCACACACTCACACACACACACTCGCACACTCTCGCACACATTTGCAAGAACTTGCACACATTCGCACGCACTCGCACACACACGCACACACTCGCACAAACTCACACACTCGCACACACTCATACACAATCACACACAGACTCGCATACACACACTCGCACACATCCGCACTCACTCGCATGCGCTCGCACGCACACTCGCACACACTTGCACAAACTCACAAACACTCGCACACACTCATACACAATTGCACACACACTCGCTCACACACACTCGCACACACTCGCACACACTTGCACACACTCGCACACACACACTCGCACACACTGGCACACACTCGCACATACACTCATACACACTCACACACACTCACACGCACACACATTTGCACACACACTTGTGCGCACACACTCGCGCGCACACACTCGAACACTCACACTCGCACGCACACATTCGCACAAACACTCGCACACAAGCTCGCACACACACACTCACACACACTCACTCATACACACTCACACACACTTACTCGCACACACTCACACACACTCGCACACACTCTCACCCATTCACTTGAGCACACTCGCACACACTCACATGCACACACTTACATGCACACACTCGTGCACACTCGCGCAAACACACTCGCACACATTCGCACACACTCACACTCACACACTCACACACACTCGCACACAGTCGCACACACTCGCACACACTCGCACGCACTCGCACGCACACACTCGCACACACACTCGCACACACTCACTCGCACACACTTGCACACACTTGCACACACACACTCGCACACACTCGCATGCACACACTCGCACACACACTCACACACACACTCGCACACACTCGCACAAACTCCAACACACACTCGTACACACTCACAAACACTCGCACACACACTCGCACACACTCGCACACACACACTCGCACACACTCGCACACACACACTCGCACACACTCGCACACAATTGCACAGACTCGCACACACACACTCGCACACACTGGCACACACTCGCACATACACTCATACACACTCGCACACACTCACACGCACACACATTCGCACACACACTCGCGCGCACACACTCGCGCGCACACACTCGAACACACACTCGCACGCACACACTCGCACAAACACTCGCACACAAACTCGCACACACTCGCACACACTCACTCACACACACTCGCACACAAACTCGCACACACACACTCACACACACTCACTCATACACACTCACACACACTTACTCGCACACACTCACACACAATCGCAAACACTCTCACCCATTCACTCGAGCACACTCGCACACACTCGCATGCACACACTTACATGCACAAACTCGTGCACACTCGCGCACACACACTCGCACACATTCGCACACACTCACACTCACACACTCGCACACTCGCACACAGTCGCACACACTCGCACACACTCGCACGCACACACTTGCACACACTCGCACACACTTTCACACACTCACACACACACTCCTAAACACTCGCACAGAAAGTCCTACACACTCACACACACAATTGCACACACTCGCACACACTCATGCACACTCACACACACACTCGCACACACTCGCACACACTTATGCAGAATCGCACACACTCGTACACACACTTGCACACACTCACACACACTAACACACACACTCGCACACACTCACACACACTTGCACACACTCGCACACACACTCATACACACTCGCTCAAACTCACACACACACACTCGCACACACACTCACACACACTCGCACACGCTCGCACACACTTACATGCACACACTCACACACACTCGCACCCACTCACTCGTGCACACTCGCGCACACTCGGGCACATTTGCACACACTCGCACACACACTCGCACACACTCACTCACACACACTCGCACACACACACTCGCACGCACACACTCGCACACACACTCGCACAGAAACACTCGCACACACTCGCACACATTCGCACACACTCACTCGCACACTAACTCGCACACACGCACACACACTCACTTATACACACTCGCACTCACTCACTCGTGCACACTCGCGCACACTCGGCACATTTGCACACACTCGCACACACTCGCACACTCTCGCACACACACTCGCACACACACTCGCACGCACACACTCGCACGCACGCACTCGCACACACACTCACACACACTCACACACATTCACACACACTCACTCGCACACAAACTCGCACCCACGCACACACTCACACACACTCGCACCCACTCGCACCCACTCACTCGAGCACACTCGCACACACTCGCACGCACACACTCGCACGCACACACTCGCACACACACTAAAACACTCGCACACACTCGCACGCACACACTAGCACACACTCGCACGCACACACTCGCACACATTCGCACACACTCACTCGCACACACTCGCACACAAACTCGCACACACTCGCACACAAACTCGCACACACGCAGACACTCACACACACTCACTCACACATACTCGCACACACTTGCACCCAGTCACTCGAGCACACTCGCACACACTCGCACACACTCACACGCACACACTCGCACACACTCGCACGCACACATTGGCACACACTCGCACTCACTTGCACACACTCGTACGCACAAACTGGCACACATTCGCACACACTCACACACACACACTCACACACACACACTCGCACACACTCACACACACTCTCGCACACTCGCATACACTCGCACGCACTCACACGCACACACTCGCACACACCATACACAATCGCACACACACACTCGCACACATTCGCACACACTCACACACACACTCGCACACTCTCGCACACATTTGCACGAACTCGCACGCATTCGCACGCACTCGCACACACACGCACACACTCGCACAAACTCACACACTCGCACACACTCATACACAATCACACACAAACTCGCATACACACACTCGCACACACCCGCACTCACTCGCATGCACTCGCACGCACACTCGCACACACTTGCATAAACTCACAAACACTCGCACACACTCATACACAATTGCACACACACTGGCACACACACACTCACACACACTCGCACACACTCGCACACATTCGCACACACTCACTCGCACACACTCGCACACAAACTCGCACACACTCGCACACAAACTCGCACACACGCAGACACTCACACACACTCACTCACACATACTCGCACACACTTGCACCCAGTCACTCGAGCACACTCGCACACACTCGCACACACACACTCGCACACACTCACACGCACACACTCGCGCACACTCGCACGCACACATTCGCACACACTCGCACTCACTTGCACACACTCGTACGCACAAACTGGCACACATTCGCACACACTCACACACACACTCACACACGCAAACTCGCACACTCTCGCACACATTTGCACGCACTCGCACGCACTCGCACACACACGCACACACTCGCACAAACTCACACACTCGCACACACTCATACACAATCACACACAGACTCGCATACACACACTCGCACACACCCGCACTCACTCGCATGCACTCGCACGCACACTCGCACACACTTGCACAAACTCACAAACACTCACACACACTCATACACAATTGCACACACACTCGCACACACACACTCGCACACACTTGCACAGACTCGCACACACACACTCGCACACACTGGCACATACTCGCACATACACTCATACACACTCGCACACACATTCGCACACACACTCGCGCGCACACACTAGCGCGCACACACTCGAACACACACTCGCACGCACACACTCGCACAAACACTCGCACACAAACTCGCACACACTCGCACACACTCACTCACACACACTCGCACACAAACTCGCACACACACACTCACACACACTCACTCATACACACTCACACACACTTACTCGCACACACTCACACACAATCGCAAACACTCTCACCCATTCACTCGAGCACACTCGCAGACACTCGCATGCAGACACTTACATGCACAAACTCGTGCACACTCGCGCACACACACTCGCACACATTCGCACACACTCACACTCACACACTCGCACACACTCACACACAGTCGCACACACTCGCACACACTCGCACGAACACACTTGCACACACTCGCACACACTTTCACACACTCACACACACACTCCTAAACACTCGCACAGAAAGTCCTACACACTCACACACACAATTGCACACACTCGCACACACTCATGCACACTCGCACACACACTCGCACACACTTATGCACAATCGCACACACTCGTACACACACTCGCACACACTCGCACACACTCACACACACACTCGCACACACACTCGCACACACTCACTCACACTCACACACACTCGCACGCACACACTCGCACGCACACACTCGCACACACACTCGCACAGAAACACTCGCACACACTCGCACACATTCGCACTCACTCACTCGCACACTAACTCGCACACACGCACACACACTCACTTATACACACTCGCACTCACTCACTCGTGCACACTCGCGCACACTCGGGCACATTTGCACACACTCGCACACACTCGCACACTCTCGCACACACACTCGCACACACTCACTCACACTTGCACACACTCACTCACACTTGCACACACTCGCACGCACACACTCGCACGCAAACACTCGCATGCACGCACTTGCACACACACTTACACACACTCGCACACACTCACTCGCACACAATCTCGCACCCACGCACACACTCACACACACTCACTCATACACACTCGCACCCACTCACTCGAGCACACTCGCACACACTCGCACGCACACACTCACACTCACACACTCGCACACACTCGCACACAGTCGCACACACTCGCACACACTCGCACGCACACACTTGCACACACTCGCACACACTTTCACACACTCACACACACACTCCTAAACACTCGCACAGAAAGTCCTACACACTCACACACACAATCGCACACACTCGCACACACTCATGCACACTCGCACACACACTCGCACACACTCGCACACACTTATGCACAATCGCACCGACTCGTACACACACTCGCACACACTCACACACACTCACACACACACTCGCACACACTCACACACACTTGCACACACTCGCACACACACTCATACACACTCGCTCACACTCACACACACACACTCGCACACACACT